>NW_023270426.1:370889-421293 GCF_011800145.1 Mirounga leonina | reverse complement strand
CTTCCTTCCTTCCTTCCTTCCTTCCTTCCTTCCTTCCTTCCTTCCTTCCTTCCTTTCGTTTTTAAGATGTATTTATAGGGTGCCTGGGTGGCTCAGTTGGTTAAACGTCTGCCTTCGGCTCAGGTCATGACCTCAGGGTCCTGGGATGGAGCCCCGCATCGGGCTCCCTGCTCAGTGGGAGTCTGCTTATCCCTCTTCCTCTGCCTTTCCCCCCTGCTCGTGCTCTCTTTCACTCTCAAAAAAATAAATAAATAAAATCTTTAAAAAACAAGAGAGTTATTTATTTATTTGAGAGGAGGGGGAGGAGAAGAGGGAGAGGGAGAGAGAATCTCAAGCAGACTCCGTCCTGAGTGTGGAGACCCACGTGGGGCTTGATCCCACAACACTGAGATCACAACCTGAGCTGAAACCAAAAGTCAGACTCTTAACTGACTGCGCCACCCAGGCACCCCATAAATTATTTTCTAAGCTATTGTTTCATTTGAGCCTCAAAATAATTTAATCTGATAAGAGATCTAATTCAGACGAAGGAACTCAGGAACTCAGAGACCCCTTGTCCTTCGGTAGCCAGGAGCCCTGGAATCAATGCAGGGTTGGAGGTACTGGCTTCGTGCCTACAATTTTAGATGTGATTTCAGTATTTTTGGGTATAAACTACAGATACCCTCACACAAAAATTATTTTGAGGCTCCAATGAAGCAATGTTGGGGAAAGCATTTTGCAAACTGTGAAGCACTGTCCAAATGCTGTCATTCTCAGATTTGACATGTCTAGGAAAGTGTTTCCCAAGTTGTGGGAAAAGGCATCTGTGTGGAGCAGAGCAGGAGATTAAGTGAATGTAGGCTCTCATCAGTAGTTATGTCCTGTGGCTGTATTTAGACTATTTGACTTTGAACGTAATTGCCTGTATTATCTTCACGCTGGAGCAGCTGTGTCCATCAGCCCCAGTGCACAGCACCCCTCCCTGGCCCTTATTTCTGTGGGAGGGCATGGGCTGGGGTGGAGAGTTTGTGAAGGACTTCCTGCAAGCCTTTTTATCAGCTTTCATTGACATGACCCCAGTTTTATGGAGATACTCTGGGTTTTAGTTGTGGAATCTGGCCCGAAAGTGACGCAGTCAGGTGGGCCTTGGGGTGAACCAGAGGGTATTTGCTCCTCTGGGGACAGGTGCCCCTGCCCTAGTTGATGGATACCTTGGGGGAATGCAGCGCTGTGTGGCCAAGTCTTCGAGTTTTCTATAGTCGATTATTTTTTCCAAATGTGAAATGGTCACATTATTCATTCCCTCTGCAACTCCACTAGCTGGCCGGATTCGGGAGTGAGTCTTGGGCCAACGCTCTGGGCTTCAGTTTTCTCATTTATAGATTTGTGATGGTATCGCCTTCCACTGGGTTGTTAGGTTACCAGATGAGGCACTAGAACCCCCAGCCCCCAACACCGGGCCTGGCTGTAGGAACCCAGAGGGAAACGTCAGCCACTTGTGTTCCGTTGCTATCTGGTAATCCCCAGGCTTCAGAGGTTGTAATCCTGGTCCATGTGGGGCCCCGTCACCCATATGATTAAAAGGAATCATGGGATTACGCCGGCCTTCCAAGTTTGGTGGTCAAGGAGATCAAATAAAGGGGTTTAGTATATTAGAGAAAGAGAACTGTCCCGCCCCGCCTTCAACTTCATGATTTCAGGGAAGTGGTGTATTTTCCTTAAAAAGAAATTTCAGCAGGAATACATGAATTAACTCAAAAAACGTTAACCCAAAGTGTGAAGACAAGGCTAATCGTCTAGGTGGTGCCGGACGACCTAAGATTGGGGAACACCGCCGTCCCACCGTTTCTCCCGCCACATCCAGCCCGAGCACCATTGGCACCAGACGCCCGGCGGGCTCCACCCCCTCCCCGCTGCTCGCCACTGGGGGAGGCGGCCGAAAGGGCGGGAGCGCGGGGCCGTGAGGGCACCAAGGTCAAGGGGGAGGGCGGGCCGCGTCCGGGTCCCTTCGAGCCGTGCCGCTGGCCTTGGGGGAACCCTGCGCGCCCAAGCTCGGCAGCCCGAGTTCTCCCACTTCCAGCCGGGCGACCTTGGTTTGCGAGACTTCCTGGAGCCCCGTTTCCTTTTTGGGGAAAACAGTGGGCGAAGCTGCCGATGCTGGGATGGGGCGCACCGGGACGAGAGACTGCGGCCTCACAGGGCGGAGGGGTCGGTCTCCGGCTCCCGGGCCGCGGGGTTCCGGTTGCCGGCGCAGCTCAGGAGGACGCTGTGGTCCCGCCCGGCCCCGGCAGCCCTCGGCAAGGCCCTGACTCGCGCGGGTTCTAAAATGAGGACAAAGCCCGCCCGGATTTAGCGTGCGCGCGCCGCTGCGGCCAATGGGACGCTGGCGCGGGGTTGAGTGGCGGGCGGGCACAGCCAATGAGCACGCGCCTTGTTGCGAGGTGCGCCCGGCCCCCGGCATTATAAAGAGCGCCACGAGTCGGCATTGTCAGGCGGCGGCACCGCGCGGGCCCGAGTGAGCCTGTGGGTCGGTGGGCTCTGAGCGGCGCGGCGGAGGGCGCGAGGTCGCGGCGGCTCCGTCGGCGGACGGAGGGGAGGCCCGGCAGCGCGGGCGTGAGCGCGGCCGAGCCCGCGGCGCCTTTCCGGCGGGTGGGGACGAGCGGGCCCCGCGGCGTCATCGGCGGCGAGGTGAGCTGCCGGGCCCGCGGACGGCGGGCGGGAGCCGGGGCGGGAGCCGCGCGGGCCTGACGCGCTGGGGCCGCTCGTTGCAGGAGCCGCCGCGCCCCGGCCTACCATGTCGGAAGTGGGTGAGGAGCAGCCCATGGAGACGACGGGCGCCACCGAGAACGGACACGAGGCCGCCCCCGAAGGCGAGTCGCCGGCAGGGGCCGGCGGCGGGGCCGCGGCGGGCGCCGGAGGCGGGAGCGCGGCGCCCCCGGCCGGCAACCAGAACGGCGCCGAGGGCGACCAGATCAACGCCAGCAAGAACGAGGAGGACGCGGGGTAGGTGCGGCCGCGGGCCGACCGGGGCGCCGCCTTTGTTCCCGGGCCGCCTTTTGTTGGCACCACGCGGCGGGGGGAGGGGCGGGCGGGCGGCCGGGGCCTGCTCGCCGCCCGCCGCCCGGCTCCTCGTCGCCCGCCGCCCGCCGCTCGCGCCGGAGTTTGTAGGAGTTTGTTGGGTCGACTTTGGCGCCGCCCCGGGGCCGCTCGCGCGGGGCCGGGGGTGGGAGCGGGAGCGGGAGCGGGCGGCACGGAAGGGGGAGTGCGCTCGGACCCGGGGTCGGGCCGGCCTCGGGCTCCGCGGGGCTGCGTGGGCGGAGTTGGCGCGCGCCCCGGCCGCGGCCTGCCTCTCACCCCCCACCCCTGCGGAGGGCGGAGTCACGGTCCGAACGCGGTCTCCGGCCCCCGGAAGCTTCGAGTTCCTTGAGAGCGAGCTCTTGGCGGGGTGTGGGGGGTGAGGCCGGGCCGGCGGCCTTTTGCCTTACGTACTCCACGTTAGTCGAATGACTTCCAGTTGTGAGGGTTCAGGGCCTCTACCCCAGGCCAGAGTACCCTTCTTCCCCTGCCCGGTCGGGGGCTGCGCAGTCTGAAGCTTCTCCCGGGTCAGGGTTGTGTGCGAGGGTAGTGAAGATTGGGTGACACCTCCCAAAGGTGACTCTCAGGGCAGGCCCGTGTTCCGGATGGCGGCTTTGCTTCTGAGCCTTTAGCGGTGAAGGTATTGTCGGGGCCAGTCCTCAACTCACGCTCTCTTGTGAGGCTCCTTGGCACGTGTCTTTACCGTTTCAGAAAAATGTTCGTTGGTGGCCTGAGCTGGGATACCAGCAAAAAGGACCTAAAGGATTATTTTACCAAATTTGGAGAGGTCGTTGACTGTACAATAAAAATGGATCCCAACACTGGTCGGTCAAGAGGGTTTGGGTTTATCCTCTTCAAAGACGCAGCTAGCGTGGAGAAGGTAAGCTGGGCGCTTGGTGTCTGCAGCCTTAAGTTTGTTCTAAGAGGATAGCATTCTGAGCATGATGAGTTCGTGTGTTCTGTAGGTGGTTGAGGTGAGGAACTTTTACTGTTTTCGAAGGGATTAAAGAACAGATTAAGTGGTGAGGGGTATGGGTTTGAGTGGTCCAGGAGGATCATCGTTGGTGTTTATTGCCTTTTTTGTGTCTCTCCTGGGCACTGTGCTATTGTGAGGACTAGAATGAAGAGTCCAGGGTTGCTATGAATGAAGTAGGCATTATTTTAGCTCCATTTTATGGAAAATGAAACAAAGGCTCTGAAGTGTAAGTAGAAGACCTCAGAGCCAGAAAGGGGTGGATTCCAACCCTAGCAGCCCACCTCCAGCCTTTCTCACTGTTGCCTAACTCATGAAAGAGCCGGGCTTTAAACTAAGACTGCCCCCCTAGGGTAAAGCAGTGTGGGGGGGTGAGGCCTGTAGGCTTTCAGATAAACGAGCTGTACTTGAAGTTTGGAGATGAAGTTGGGTTGCTAAGTCAGGTTAGGGGTGGAGTTTGGAGGGGCCAAACACGTTTTGTGTACCAGCCTTGGGGTCTCTGTGGCTGAGAGGGCCTTGTTGAGGGTGGTGCTGCTGAGTTACAACCTAATTTTCTTCTGTTGGGACAGGTCCTAGACCAGAAGGAACACAGGCTGGATGGCCGTGTCATTGACCCCAAAAAGGCCATGGCCATGAAGAAGGACCCGGTAAAGAAAATTTTTGTGGGGGGTCTGAATCCTGAAGCCACTGAGGAGAAGATCAGGGAGTACTTCCGCGAGTTTGGGGAGGTGAGTATGGGACCCTGGGAGTGGCCTGCCGGTTGCCCTGAGGTTTCTCCCTGGTCCTTGGCAGCCTTGGCTGGCTATAACCCTCCTCTACAGACAGGGCTGCTGTATTCACTCAGGCCTTCATGGGTCTTTTCTCCTGGGAGTTCCCTATGGGCCTTGGGGGTGGGAAGAGGCATTGATTCTGAGTTTTGCATATGTTTCCAGATCGAGGCCATTGAACTTCCAATGGATCCAAAGTTGAACAAAAGGCGAGGCTTTGTTTTCATCACCTTTAAAGAAGAGGAACCTGTGAAGAAAGTTCTGGAGAAAAAGTTCCATACCATCAGTGGAAGTAAGGTAAGGTGGTTCCAGCTCTGTCTCTGACCTGCTGCTGGAGAGCTGATTCTTACAGGGATGGGTTAGCAGTTGGGCTACCTCTCCAGGGCAGTCTGACCCCACTGTGTTTCTGCGATGCCTGCTGTCCTGATTGGGGCCGATGGTCCTGTCCTTCAGGGAGTTCCAGGCTGCTAGAATTGGCGGAAACCCAGGATGTGTGGGAGGCAGGAGAAAGGGTGGTTTCTAAGGGCTAGAGCATGTTGAGTAGACCCTTTGATTCCTGATTGAAAGCTAGAGATCACGGTGTTCCCAATCTAGGGTCCAAGGTGAATATGGCCTGCAGTTAAAGTCTCAGAAGATTCTAGAACTTCTATTTATGGGTTTCTTTCCTTTGGGTAAAGTCTTTCTTGCCGTGGAGCTTTTTCCTCTTTTCTGTCACAACCAAATCTTTGTTCACTTCCACCTCCTTTGGATCTGGTTTAGTCAATTCCCCCCTCAGGTGAAGATTCTTCCCAAAGCTCCCAGGGTTTTAGCAGCTTGTGTCTATGGTCCGTTTTTGCCTGAGGTGTGAGCAGTGCTGTGCCTGAGAACTGCCACTGCCGCCCTTCCCTCTGAACTCTGGCCAGGCCGGAGGGGAGGAGGGGAGGGAGTTTGCTTCAGGTATTCTCTAGGTGGCCTCGAGGCAGGTGAGGGTGTGGCTCGCTGGCCAGGAGTGGTAGCCAGATAAGGTGGGACGGGTAGGGTGGGGCTTCTAGAAGTCTTAATCCTGGCTGGGAAGTTCGACTGGATTTAGGATTGGGCCCTTAAGAGTTTACGTCAAATGAGTTTGAATCCTAGGCTCAGCAGCTGGTTAAGAGCTGTTCCCCCAGTGGACAGTGAATGCACAGGACTTTTTTTTTTTTTTTTCCTGTGTCTTAATGTGAAACGGGCAGGAAGTACTTGTAAGGTAGGCAATTGCTACTGGTGGTGGGTTTTGAAATAAATGTATTCAGCGTTTTTAATTAAACAGAAGACATCAGATGGCATCACTTGGTGGGGGTGGTTTCCTGGTTCGTTAGAGTATGCTTGAATGGTGACATACCGTATAAAATGGTATTTTACAGGTCCTAATTAGGGGAGTATATGTGCTAGGGTACTTTAAAAAGTAAACTGATTTACTTACAAGAGCACTGGCTGGTGGGAGGTCCCTGGCCCTAACCCCACCCGCAGTGGGCAGATTTTTGAGCAAAAAGGAAACTGAGTCTTTGGCTCCTAAGGGGACACCACTATCTGACCCTTCCCAACAACAGGCCAGTGGTTGGGGGAAGGGGGGAGCAGTGTGGCTCCAGGGAAGCCCTGAGCGTCAGTGGCTTTCTTCCTCAAAGCCGGAGGTCAGTGTCGCCGCCTCGGTGTGTTCGAGTGGGGTGCTTCATTTCTTCTATAAAGAAAAGACAAAATGAGAAAGTGTCCCTCCCGCCTTAAGGCCCCTGATCTGAGAAGCCAGCTCTGATCGCCCTTGCCCAGTAGGACAGGGCTGGCATCAGACCTACTCCCGGTGTGGGATCTTGCTACACTAGGTTGGCATTGGCTTCGCTGTCTCTCCTCCCAGTCGTTAGATGCGGAGCTGCCCCTGGGCTGCCATCAGCAGGCCTGGGTATAGCTGTTACCCCAGTAGCTTCTCTGGGGAAAGGTTTTGGCCAAAAAGGCCCTAGTGAGCCCCGGTCCATTGAGATTTTAGTTGTACCGAAAGCTTCTAGCCCAAACGTGGCTTCCCACTTCAGCATATTTTTTTTTGTTGGTTTGTTTTTCTAAGGATTTACAAAGTGCGCGCGTGTGTTGGGGGGACAGGGAGAGAGAAACCTTAGCAGACTTTGCTCGGCGCAGAGCCCCATGTGGGACTCAATCCCACGACCCTGTGCCCAAACCAAGAGTCGGGACGCTTCACCAACCCCGCTGACTGCACCCCTGGGCAGATTTTGTTCTTGAGCAGACTGTCCCGATTGGCCATCTGAGTCTCCGTCAGCAAAGGTGTCCACCGTGCCTGCCCAGAGCTTGTCGCAGTGGTTTGACCCATTGTTCTCTCTGCTTTCAGTGTGAGATCAAGGTGGCCCAGCCCAAAGAGGTCTATCAGCAGCAGCAGTATGGCTCTGGGGGCCGTGGGAGCCGCAACCGAGGGAACCGAGGCAGCGGCGGCGGCAGTGGAGGTGAGTGGAACCTGGCTCAGTGAAGATGGGTGCTTGTCTGGGGGGCTCTCGCCGGCCTCCGGTGCATGCTGCGCCAGGCCGGGCGAGTCGCGGTGGTGCTGCTGCTTGGCATGGCATGGGGGAGCCTGGCTCTCTTGGGGCCTGGGGCCCCAGGGCAGAGGGGCATCCGCATTGCAGTCAGGGTGTGGGGGGCATGAGGGGCGCGCTTGGCTCGGTGGCGGTCCTGAGTCTCGGGACACCTGTGGGCGGGTGAGCAGAAGGTAGGGCAGGGCTGTGCCAGGCGCTTTACCTCCTTCTGTCCAGGCCCCTCTGACTCCAAAGCCTGAACTTCATCCTTTTTTAAGGCCAAGCTGCCAGGGAGCGTGGTGGGGTGAGGAGAGGGACATTCGAGAGAGAGTGAGCTCCTGCCTCATTTGCCCCGAGAGGAGTTAGCCGTCCGGTCTCTCCTGGCCGATCCCAGGTGTGGGTTTCCGACGCGGGGCCGGGCCCAGGGCCCTCGACCCCAGGACAGCAGCCCCTTGGCTTCTACCTGAGTTGCCATAGTAACCCCGCCACCCGAAGGGCAGGATTTCCTCCATCCTAGCTCCTGCGTGTGCTAAATGGTCCATGGGCCCCTGTGCCCTGCTCCCCCCACAGGTCAGAGTCAGAGTTGGAATCAGGGCTACGGCAGCTACTGGAACCAGGGCTACGGCTACCAGCAGGGCTACGGGCCCGGCTATGGCGGCTACGACTACTCGCCCTATGGCTATTACGGCTACGGCCCCGGCTACGACTACAGTAAGTAGGAGAGAGGGAGGCCCCCGCCGCTCACCACCCCTCCCCCGGGAGGCAGGACAGACAGTGCAGGGGCCACTGGCAGCAGGGGCTTTGGAGTCGGACAGGCTGGGCTCGGGGGTCTGGCGCGGCCGCTGGCGGCAGGGAGGAAGCGCTTGAGCTTCTGGGCCTCGAGCCCGTCCCCGCCAAGCGCCTGGCACAGAGCGGGGAAGGCTCAGGAAGGCGGAGCTGCGACCATTGTCGTTCTTGTCCCCAGGTCAGGGCAGCACAAATTACGGGAAGAGCCAGCGCCGCGGCGGCCACCAGAACAACTACAAGCCGTACTGAGGCTTCGGCAGGACGCCCGACCGATCGCACACGCTTGTTTGGATCTCGAGTGAACACAATTATGTACCAAATTTAACTTGGCATACTTTCTATGGCCTGTCCCATGTGCATCTTATTTAAAATTTCCCCCTTGGAAATCACTCTCCTGTTGACTATTTCCAGAGCTCTAGTTGTTGTAGGCAGCGTGTGGGGTCTCCAAGGCCGGAGTGGCGTGAGAGGCTGATTGTATTCCCAGGTCCCCCAGAGCCCAGCTGCCGCGCCTGGACCTATGGACCCTGGTTGTAAAGAGTAAACTGTATCTTAGGAAACCAGTGTCACCTTTTTTTCACCTTTTAATTTTATATTATTTGTGTCATACATTTCCTGTTAATGGAAGTGTTAATTTTACTGTACTTTTTGGTACCTTTTGGGAATCTAATGTATTGTAAGGTATTTTACACGTGTCCTGATTTTGCCACGACCTGGATATTGAAGCTATCCAAGCTTTTGAAATAAAAAATTAAAAACCCCCAAAGCCTGGGTGAGTGTGGGGTGTGCTATGAAGAGCGGGGAAGGGCCTCCTGAGCCTTCGAAGCTCTAGTACTCTCCATGACTAAATAGCAGTCCTCTCAGGTGGGGCCATGGACGCTCAGCATCGCCAGTGAGCTGCTTGTAAGGACCGGGCCTGCCCAGGACTTGAGCCTTTTTAGAGAAAGTTAAAGGACTCTGACTGGAGGCAGCTTCAAGGGGGTGAAGGTGGTACCGTGAGGGATGCTGCCCCCAGGGCAGTGGGGTCTCAGGCACCTGCAGACTGTTCTGTCTTTCCTTGCTGGTGTTAGTGGGATTCGGTTTCCCAGCAAGGACAGTGTGAAGGCAGTGTCCTAGGGACTGGCTGGATGGGACTCAAAGTGCCCCCTCTGGCTGAGCCTGGCTGCTGGCTGGACTGAGGCCCCCCAGAGCTGGTGGCTGAGGCCTCAGACCAGCAAAGGTTTGTTTCCCCTCACGTCTAGAACTGGCTTGGGGGAAGGCGCTACTTTTGCCCTCTCCTGTCAGCTATTAAGTGCAAACTGTTGGGAGAGGTTTCTGGCAGGATGGCTGGAGAGGACCCGGTTAAGAGCAAGGTTTGGCTTGCTGAGGATGCAGACCCCGGCAGAGGGTTGCAAGGAGTGAGGCCCACCCACCTGGGGGAGGGAGGATGTGACGCGGCAGGGCTGCCTCAGGGCCCGAGCCTCAGCGTCTCACAGCTTCTCACCTTTTCTTCCATGTCTGAAAAATAGCACAAAGCCCCCCTGCTTAGCTTATCTCCAGCATCCAAGCTGCTTGGATGACAGTTTGGAGACTGGGCCCTAGTCCAGCCCTTTGACCACGTACACAGGCCAAGTCACAGGGTCAGCAACGCTGTCCGAAAGGACAAAGCCAGACTTACGTCAGGTTTCCTGAGACTTCAGGCTCAACGGCAGCCCCCTCTGCCCAGGAAAGCAAAGCCAGGTCCATGCCTAGTCAACCTGCCTCTCCTCCCCTGGGCAAACCGCCCCCCCCCCCCCCCGCCCAGCGGGCGCGGGTTTCTGCAAGGAGCTGGGATTTTGCCCAATGGCCACCCCTGCTCCCAGCTCTGCACGTGCAGCATGGCCTGCAGAGACCTGTCCGCTTCCGTCACTCTGGGGGGCCCGGTGAGTGCATTTTAGGGGAGACCCTGGACTGATCCTGATGTTTCCTTAGGGACCGGAAACCTGCGGAGGAGTCTCCTTTTGCATTTCATCAGTCCTGGGTGCAAATCTCATTCCAGCCGCTCAGCAGCTCAGCCGCCCAAGGGGATGCTGGCCTTTTAAGTAAGGCACTAGGCTCCTGCCACCCACGTAGTACGTCCCCGCAGCTTCACGGATAACATGATGGGGGCGCTTCCCTGGAGCTCCGATTCCCTTGCCCCGTGTCCAGACTGGTGTCGCCCAGGCAGGATGGTGAGCGGCTCAGGAAGCCCTTCCTGTCACACCGCAGTTCCTTGGTCCCTGCACAGTCTGCAGGACTCGCGGCCCGCTGCGGAGCCCCCTTCCCGGGCACCCGGGAAAGTCCTAGCTCCCGGCCGCAGGTTGGGGTCTAGAGTCGAGGGCCCCCAGCTCACCTGTCAGGATGGTATCCATCTTGGCCACCACGTGTCGCGCGTTGTCCACACTAAAGCACATCGGGGGTTTAAACTTCAGGACGTTCCTCCCAGGGCCGTCAGTGCTCAGCAAAATATAGTTCTCTTTCAGCCTGGGGGTGGGGGGGGGCAGCACATAGTAAGGCCCTGCTGCCCAGCAGCCAAGGAGCCCTTCATGGGGCCTCCCCGCTCCCCCCCAGGCCGTCCTGTCCCCGGGAGCCCCACCCCTGTCCAGGTCCCACCAGGACACGGCCCTGGCTGCCTCTGCCCGACCTGCCCGCCCGTCCTCCGGAGCCCAGCATTAAGGGCTCCCGTGTGGGGTGCCCCGCCCCTGGCCCCCCTGGAGCCCCGGCCTGAGCCAAGCATTCCTGCGCTGCACCGATGCGCTCAGGCTGGTACCGTGAACCCCACGTGCCCCCGACCTAGCTTCAGCAGCTTCCCTGCCAACCCTGTTTCTGCTTCCTGCCCCAAAGTAATCTTGAAATTCCAGAGGACTCTCTAGTTTTAATTTCCAATTCTTTCTAGGAAGATGGCTTCACTCTCCTTAATATTATTGGTACCTAAAGACGTTAACATTCCACATTTGCACTTCGACCTAGGAAGGTAATTTGGCCAGAAAGAAAGGGTCTGACGTGATTGTATTTACGTTCTGACCCCTACTTCCATTCTTTCTCATTCCTTTGTTATTTTTAAGTCTTGCCAGTTTGGCTCCTTTCGCCCGTACCCTTCTTGCCGGTATGGACCGTGGTCCTATTAGAAAGAACAAGGTCTGGACTTGGCGAACCAGCCCCACCACCTACCAGTGGGGCCCCCGTGGGTGCCACCCCCCACCCCCACCCCGGTTCTGGTTTCCTCTCTGCACTGGAGAACTCAGGTCTGGCTGCCTCCTTCCCACTGACCCTGAGTCCCGAGGCTCCCCGGAGGGGAAGGCGGTGGGTGAGCTGCTGGGTGCACCCGACCCGCAGAGCAGGCAGGGCTCAGGCGGCAATGGGGGAGGGGGGTCAGTCTCAAAAATCCCAAGGAAGGGAACATTTTTACATTGTTTCTGTTCACATGCTCTTAGAATGATGTGCATTGCACGGTCTGAGTAAGGACACACATGGAACACCAGAGGAGTTTGCCAAGGTGGGGGAAGGGTGCTAAGAAGAGAGTCACAAGGAAAAGGGTTGTGAGGCTCAGGCCCCGCCTGGGGTCGGCTGAAACAACACGCGAACTGGGGCTGCGGTGGGGGACCCCGGAGTCCTGCGATCCCGGTCCTCCACACGCCTTCCACCCAGACAAGGAGCAGGAGGTCTGTGCGTCCCGAAAGCCCACTGCTGTGGGAACGGGAAGCCCCAAGTCCGCCTCTGCCACCGTCCCTGGTGTGGCTGCAGGGAAGCTGCTTCCCCTGGGGCCGCCAGGGGCTGTGAAACGCGGCTTTCGGCTCTGGCACCCTCGGCTGGGAACCGGGAACGCGCTGCCCCCATCTGAAGCCTTTGTGCAGGGCCCTGGCCACGGAGCTGGCAGGGGACACACAGAAGGGGGCCCCTACCCTGCTCCGGCCCAGATGCCACCTCCTTCAGGTTACCCTCTGTGGGCCGCCAGCCGAAGCAGAAGGGAGGCTCCTTCCCAGGCAGGGCCCCGGAGGCTGCAAAGGCAACTTGTTTCGAGCAAAAGTACCTGGACACCACGTAGTTCGCCTCTTCAGTTGCTGGTGTCCTGGTTGCTGTGTCTTTGATCAGGTCCACACCAATAAAGAGCCCGACGCCCCTGAAGCAGAAAGGTGACATCTTTGGAGGCCAGGCTGAGGGGCCACGGTCCTTGCTCTGCCCCCCCCCCCACCTGCGGAAAGCACTGGGGCCTGTGCCTCTGCTTCCTGGGGAGGCTGGGAGCTGCAGAACCCTTGGAGGGTGGTGACCCAGTGGCAGGAAGTGACTGCGAGGGGAGGGGCCCCAGGTGTGACAGCGGAAATGCTGGGGGTCAGAGCCCAGGTGGACCCTGCTTTCTCCTTCCCTAGAAGTGCCATCTTGGGCAACAGCCCCCCTCGGCGCTTTAGCTCCTCCTCTGTGGGCACACAAGTCCCCACCAACCTGGGTGGCGATGAAGTGACCGAGGAAGCCCCACTCTGCCCCTGGCCGGTGTTCAGTTAGCGGGTAAGGACCGCTGCCCGAGCCTCACCTGACGTCCCCGATGATGGGATGTTTGGCTTTCTGCTGTCCGAGGAGCCCCATCAGGACGCTGCCCACGGAGGCGGCGTGGGCCTGCAGCTGCTCCTTCGCCAGAACGTCCAGGACGGCCAGGCCCACGGCGCAGGACACCGGGCTGCCCCCAAACTGCACCGGGGGACAAACGGCGGCTCAGATGCCGAACCCCTCAGAACTCCGAGTACTCGGGGCTAAACGGGCTCCCCACAAAGCTCCCATAGGCTGTCCTCTCGCCTTTCCTGGTGCTAACATGACTGGGACTCAGGCAAGCTACCCCAGGGGTTCAGGAGGAAGCCCCAAGAGCAGAATCAGAGGAGAGGGTACTGTGCATCCCCACAGAGCTGGCTTTCGCTGAGAGGCGCTAGGGCCCCAGCTCACAGGGTAGGCCTGGACCCAAAGCATCCGACTAGGCCCCATCACCTCCGAGCCTGAGCCACATCCAGGAAAAGCCACTTTGTAACTGTACTCAAGGCTCTGGTGGAGCTCCAGGAGGATTCTAGGGCCGAGAGCGTAAGCCGGCTGCCTGCAAGCACGTGTGGCCTGAGGGTCGCTGTGTCCGGCTCGTGCGGCATTATGAACAGCTCTCAATTCGGTGCTCACGTTAACTATGTGGTCCTGACTGACACCTGGCCCACCTGGCTCCGCCGGCAGGGCTGTCCCCTCCAGGCCCCCCAGAGCTTCGGCCCCCTTCCTTCACCTGGCCCTGCAGGTGTCTGAGCGGGGGGCCTGTGTCACAGAGGGGGTGGCGCAAGGGTGTCTCTTGCGGACCGCTTTTTTTTTAAAAACTATATTTAAAAAGAAAACTTTATTGAGGTAGACTTTACGTCCAATAAGCTGCAAATACAGTGTATATAGTTCAGTGCGACTCGACAAGTACACATACCCGTGGAACCTCCACCACAATGAAGATACAGAACATTTCCATCACTTCCCAAAGTTCCTTGTGCCCCTCCACTGCTGGCTCAGGCTACCACTGACCTGCTTTCTGTCACTATAGTTTTGCTGTTTCTGGAATGTTCTCTTTTGTGCCTGGCCGCTTCTGCTCTCCCTGTCTTTGCGATTTCCTGGCTTGTCCTGTGTCTCAGGAGCATGTTCATTTTACTGGTGCATAGTATCCCACTGTATGGACGTACCATCCTTTGTTTATCCAATCTCCTGTTAGTGGTCCCTTGGTTATTTTGATTTTTGGCTACTACGAATAAAGCTGTTTAAGAACATTTATAACAGGGCGCCTGGGTGGCTCAGTCGTTAAGCCTCTGCCTTCGGCTCAGGTCATGATCCCAGGGTCCTGGGATTGAGTCCCACATCAGGCTCCCTGCTCTGCGGGGAGCCTGCTTCTCCCTCTCCCACTCCCCCTGCTTGTGTTCCCTCTCTCGCTGTCTCTCTGTCAAATAAATAAAATCTTAAAAAAAAAAAAACAACATTTATAACAAATCTCGGTGTAAACAGATGTCCTCATTTCTCTTGGGTAAAACCTAGGAGTGGAATTGCTGGGTTGTAATCATAAATGTAATAGCTTTCTAAAGAAACTGTGAGACTTTCCCGAGGTAGTCGTATCGTATTACATTCCCACCATTAGCCTACAAAATTCCAGGAGCTCCCACCCTCAAAATGATTTGGAATTGTCAGTCTTTTTAACTGCAGCCATTCTAAAGGGTGTATAGTTGCATCCTCTAGATCATCTTCAAACTGGGTGTGCAGAGCCCCGTATTTGAGATCATACAAAGCTTCCTAGGTGATTCTGCCATGAGGCAGATTTCTGATACGTCCAAAACAAATTATGTGTGGAACGGACACAGAGGATGGATTGAGGCTACTTCTTGTATATTATTATTAACCACGAACTTGTTAAAAGGTGGAGTGTACATATTAATAGCATCTTTTGTTTAGAATCATGACCCAGCCAAGATGCTGAACTAGCACAGTAGGCAGGTCATTGCCCCAAGATCACCCCAGAGGAGCAAGAGGAGGAAAATGAACAAGTTCTGACATAGTCCTGGGCATCTAGAAGGTCATGCATACACATAGGGCTATGCGCATGCCCTGTGCCATGTGCATGTTCAGGAAAGACCTGGAAAACTCTTAAGCTCTTGCCGGTGGTGAGCTTAGACTAGTTGTAGGCTGAGACAGAGTTGTAAGCTGCTTGGCTGGAAGCCAAGATGGCAGTCTTATTAGACAAAGACATTAAATCAGATGTTATGCATGTATTAAAACAACTAAAGGAAACCATACTGCAAGAACTAAAAAGCAAAGCATGAAGATGTCTCACCAAACATGAATATCATTAAAGAGAAATTTTTAAAAAGAACTAAATAGAAATTCTGGAGTTGAAAAGCACAGTAACTGTAATGAAAAATTCACCAGAGAGGCTCAACAACAGATCTGGGCAAAAAGATGAAGGAATCAACAAACTTGAAGATAATGTCAACTGAGACTGTCTGGTCCAACCAGAAAGAAGAAATGAACAGAGCTTCGGCAACCCATGGGACACAATGAAGCAAACCAACATTTGCATATGGGAGTCCCAGAAGGAGAGGAGAGAGAAAGACACACAAAGACAAAGAGGGTGGGAGAAATGGGTAAAGGTGGTCAAAAGCTAACACATTTCCAGTTATAAAATAAGTAGGTCGGGCGCCTGGGTGGCTCAGTTCGTTAAGCGACTGCCTTCGGCTCAGGTCATGATCCTGGAGTCCCGGGGTCGAGTCCCGCATCGGGCTCCCTGCTCCGCGGGAAGCCTGCTTCTCCCTCTCCCACTCCCCCTGCTTGTGCTCATTCTCTCTCTCTCTCTCTCTGACAAGTAAATAAAATCTTAAAAAAAAAGACATCAGATAGTAACTCAAATCCACATGAATAAAGAGCACTGGTAAAGACACAAAGAGGTTGAAAGCAAAAGGGTGGAGAAGATACACCATGCAAACAGTAACCAGAAGAGTTGAAGTAGCTGTACTAATATCAGACAAAAGAGACTTGCAGATTAAAATTGGTATTAGCAACATAGAGAAACATTTCATAATGCCAAGAGTTAATCTATCAAAAGGATATAACCATTATAGACACATTTGTACTTAAAAACAGCCTCAAAATACGTAAAGCAAAAACTGACAGAAGTGAAAGCAGAAATGTACCATTCAGTGACAAATGGAGAGTTCAGTCTCTCATTTTTAGTAACTGATAGAACTATACAGAAGATCAACACAGAAATAGGGGATTTGAAGAACACTATAAGCTGACTAGACCTAACAGACACATACAGAACACTCCAAAAAAGCAGAAAAAACACTTCCCAAGTGCACCAGTGGATCAAAGAAGTCACAGGAGATTTAAAAATATAGATTAATGAAAAGGAAAACCTAGCAAAACCTACAGGATGCAGCCAAAGTAGTACTAATTTGAAAATTTCTGTCTGTAAACATGTATGTTAAAAAAGAAAGATCTCAAATGAATAATCTAACTTTCCACTTTAAGAAACCATAAAAAAGAGGGACGCCTGGGTGGCTCAGATGGTTAAGCGTCTGCCTTCAGCTCAGGTCATGATCCCAGGGTCCTGGGATCGAGTCCCGCATCGGGCTCCCTGCTCTGCGGGGAGCCTGCTTCTCCCTCTGCCTCTGCCTCTCTCTCTCTCTCTCTCTCTCTCATGAATAAATAAATAAAATCTTAAAAAAAAAAAAAAAAAGAAACCATAAAAAAGAGCAATCAAAACCAAAAGCAAGAAGGAAGGGAATCCTAAAGACTGAAGTGGAAATAAACAGAAATACACTTCTCTGCACTGGGAGCAGCTCTCCTTCCACGGCCCCTCATCCCCTGAAAATGTCCGCCGGTGCAAAGTTCGTCTCCACCCCCTTCTTGGTCAGGAGCACCTCCCAGCTGCTGAGCCCATCACTGTCTGCAGCGGTACTAAAAGCGCTGGAGACACTGACGGATGAGGTACCTACAAGAGCCTCAGCGGCCTGGCAGCCCCACGTCCCCTGACCTCACTTATTTCCAGCCGCAGCTTCCGAACCAGTGCCATTTCAAGGGACATGCGCACAAGCAGTCCAGTTCATTGGGGCTGGGGCTGCCACGGTAGGGGTGGCTGGCTCTGGGGCTGGAATTGGGACTGTGTTTGGGAGCCTCATCGTTGGTTATGCCGGGACTCCCTCTCTGAAGCAACAGCTCTTCTACGCCATTCTGGGCTTTGCCCTCTCGGAGAACATGGGGCTCTTCTGCCTGATGGTGGCCTTTCTCATCCTCTTCGCCATGTGAAGGAGACGTCTCCACCTCCCATAGGTCTTTCTCCCGTGTCTTGTCTGCCCTGTATGTTCCTTTTCCTATACCTCCCCAGGCAGCCTGGGAAAAGTGGTTGGCTCAGGGTTTGACAGAGGGAAGACAAATAAATACTGTATTAATAAGATCTTAAAAAAAAAAAAAAAGAAATACAGAAAAATAAAAAAAGCCCAACAAAATCAAAAGTGGGTTCTTTGAGAAGATCAATAAAATTGACCAACTTCAGCTAGAATGACCAACATAAAGACTCAAATTCTAAAATCAGGAATGAAAGAGGACCCATCACTACCAAACTACCAAACTTAAAGAAGCAAAAAGTATTATAAGGGAATAATATGAACAAATGTATGTCGACAAGCTAGATAACTAAGATGAAATGCACAAATTCCTAAAAGATAAAAAATACTGACGCTGACTCAAGAAGAAACAGAAAATCTAATAGACATATGCAAGTAAAAAGGAAAAATTAGTAATAAGTTCCCATAAAGAAAAGCCTAGAACCAGATGGCTCCACTGGTGAATTCTACCACAGTGTTTAAAGAAGAATTAGCACCAATTCTTTGAAAAGCCTTCCAGAAAACAGAAGGGGCATAAACATTTCTCAGCTCTTTTTTTTTTTTTTTAAAGATTTTTATTTATTTACTTGACAGAGAGAGACACAGCGAGAGAAGGAACACAAACAGGGGGAGTGGGAGAGGGAGAAGCAGGCTTCCGCTGAGCAGGGAGCCCGATGTGGGACTCGATCCCAGGACCCTGGGATCATGACCTGAGCCGAAGGCAGACGCTTAATGACTGAGCCACCCAGTCGCCCCTCTTGGCTCATTTTTTGAGGCCAATATTACACCATGATACCAAAACCTGACAAAGACATCAAAAGAAAACTACAGATCACTATCTCTTAATAATACAGATGTGGAGGAAAGGTTCAAGATGGAGGTGTAGGAAGATCCTGAGCTTACCTCCTCCCCAGGACACAACAAATCTACAACTACCTATAGGATAATTCCCTCTGAAGGGGACCGAGAAACTGGATGAACAGAGCCTCTGCAAGAAGGGACAGCACTGAGACAGATAGCAGAGACAGAGATATACTCTCACTAAAGGAAAAAACCATACCCCAGGGGCAGCACTCCACAGTCAGGAGGGATCTTAAAGGCCCACAACTTTTCCCTGAGGAGTGAGCGATTTAAGTGCCACATCAGGCACTCCAACCCTTAGATCCCGAACAAAAGAGACAAGATCCCCAAACACCTAGCTCTTAAAACCAACAGGGAGTACATCTCAGAAAACTCTAGAACTACAGGGAAATGAAAACTCTCTCTTAAAAAGCTTACACATAGATCAACTTGACTCGAAAACCAGTGCAAAACACCAGATCGAAAGGTACATGGACCACAGGTGAAGGAGTCCCACTTACTAATCTTGGAGGGTCTGTTGGAAACAGAGGAGGCAGTTGGGCCACTCTTCGAGGACTGAGACAGTGGTGGCAGCCATTTTTGCTATCCTCTGTTCTGATCTGATCCTGGCACTGGTAGGTACCATTTTGGAATCCTCCCTCCAGACTGCTAACCCTATGCAACCATGCACCTCAGCTGGGCTTCACAGCTGAATGATAGCCCCTCCCACCAGCATGCTCACAGCAATACCAGCTGGGCAGGGGACCAGCCCCACCCAACAGCACGCCCACAGGAGTTGCAGGCCTGCCACAACACAAGGGTGCACACAGCCCACACAGGGGACACCCCTGGAGCACCTGGGTCTTGTGGCCAGGAGGGATTGCACTTCTGGGCCCCACAGGACATCTTCTACATAAGGCCACTCCTTCAAGATGGGGAGATGTAGTTGAACTATCTAATGCATACAAACAGAATTGAGCAAAAGGAGGAGACAGAGGAACATGTTCCAAATGAAGGAATAAGACAAAACCCCAGAAAAAGAATTAGAATTGTTTGCTGTGTTCTGGTTGTTTTTGCAGTTCTTTCCACTTTAAGAAACCATAAAAAAGAGCAATCAAAACCAAAAGTAGATGCTTATCTACTAATCTACCCAATAAAGAGTTCAAAGTAATGGTCATAAAGATGCTTACCAAACTTGGGAGAAGAAAGGATAACCATGGTGAGAACTTCAACAAAGAGAGAGAAAATAAAAAAAAGTACCAATCAGAGCCAAAGAATACAATACTAAAAATGAAATACGCACTTGAGGGAATAAACAACAGATTAGATGATACAGAAGAATGGACCAGTGATCTGGAAGACAGGGTAATGGAAATCGTCCAATTAGGACAGTAAAAAAGAAAAAAGAATTTTTTAAAAAAGGAGGATAGTTTAAGGGACCTCTGGGACAACATCAAGTGTACTAACATTCACTGACTGCAGTCCCAGAAGAAGAGAGAGTCAAGAGACAAAACACCTATTTGAAGAAATAATGGCTGAAAACTTCCCTAACCTGGCAGAAGAAACATACAGGTCCAGAAAGCACAGAAAGTCCAAGTTAAGATGAACCCAAAGAGACCCACACCAAGACACATTATCATTAAAATGTCAACAATTAAAGGTAAAGATAAAAGCAGCAAGAGAAAAGCAACTAGATATGTATAAGGGAACCCTGATAAGACTATCAGCTAAATTTTCAGCAGAAACTTTGTAGGCTAGATGACAGTGGCACAATATATTCAAAGTGCTGAAAGGAAAAAAAAAACAACACCTTACAATCAAGAATACTCTACCTGGCAAGGTTATCATTCAGAACATAGGCAGAGATAAAAGAATTTCCCAGACAGCAAAAGCTAGAAGTTCATCACCACTAAACTGGCATCCCAAAAAATATTAAAGGAACTTCTTCGAGCAGAAAAGACAGTAACTAGAAATAAGGAAATATATGAAAGAAAAAAATCTCACTGGCAAGCTGAGCCACTTATAAAACTAATGAGGGTTAAAGACAAAAGTACTAACTAAAATCAACTACATCTGCAACAATTAATGAATACACAAAATAGATGTAAAATATGATATCAAAAACAAAATGTATGTGTGCGTGGGTTGGGGGGAGTAAAATGTAGTTTATGTATTTATTAAAGATTTTATTTACTTGAGAGGGAGGAGGAGGGAGGAAGGGAATGGGGGGGAGGGAGAGAGAGAGAGAGAGAGAGCGAACAAGCATGAGCACAGGAGTAGGGGGAGCGGCAGAGGGAGAAGCAGAGTTCCCACTGAGCAGGGAGCCTGATGCGGGGCTCAATCCCAGGACCTGGAGATCTTGACCTGAGCTGAAGGTAGACACTTAACTGACTAAGCCACCCAGGCAACCCCAAATGTGGTATTTTTAGAATGAGTCTGAACTTAACCACCAACTGAAAATAGACTGCTACACACAGGTTGTTATATATGAACCTCATGGTAACCACAAACCAAAAACCTATAATAGATACACAAAAAATAAACAGAGAGGAATCTAAACATAACACTAAAGTCATCAAATCACAAGGGAAGAGAATAAGAGAAAAATAGAAAAGAACTGCAAAAACAACCAGAACACAGCAAACAAAATGTTAGTAAATACATACCTATCAATAATCACTGTAAATGGACTAAATGATCCAATCAAAAGACACAGGGTAGCTGAATAGATTAAAAAAAACCCAGGACCCATCTACATGCTGCCTACAAGAGACTCACTTCAGCATTAAAGATATATAAACCTAAAGTAAAGAAATGGAAAAGGATATTCCATGCAAATTGAAGTGAAAAGAAAGCTGGCGTAGCAATTATTATATCAGGCAAAATAGACTTTATTTTTTCAAAGATTTTATTTATTGGGGCACCTGGGTGGCTCAGTCAGCTAAGCATCTGCCTTCGGCTCAGGTCATGATCCCAGGGTCCTGGGATCAAGTCCTGCACTGGACTCCCTGCTTCTCCCTCTTCCTCTGCTTCTCTCTCTGTCTCTCATGAATAAATAAATAAAATCTTAAAAAAAAGATTTATTTATTTGAGAGAGTGAGAGACTGCAAGCATGAGCAGGCGGGGGGGTAGAGGGAGAGGGAGAAGCAGACTCCCCACTGAGCAGAAGCCTGACGTGGGTCTCGATCACAGGACCCTGAGATCATGACCTGAGCTGAAGGCAGACGCTTAACTGACTGAGCCACCGAAGCACCCCAGACAAAATAGACTTTAAAACAAAAACTGTAATGAGAGACAAAGAAAGGTATTATATAATAAAGGGATCAATTCAACAAGAAGATAAAACACTTGTAAATATTTATGCTTCCAATGTAGGTGCACCTAAATATATAAAGCAAATGTTAACATATGCAAAGGGAGAAACTGATGGTAATACAATAATAGGAGGAAGACTTTAACACCCCACTTACATCAATGGAGAGATCATCCAGACAGAAAATAAGGAAACACTGGCATTGAATGACACATTAGACCACATGGACTTAACAGAACATTCAGAATATTCCATCAAAAAACAGCAAAACACACATTTTTCTTAAGTGCACATGGAACATTCTCCAATACAGATCACAAGGCCATAAAACAAGTCTCAACAAATTTAACATTGAGCATCTTTTCCAACCACAACAGTATGAAAGTAGAAATCAATTACAATAAAAGAATTGGAAGAAACACAAACACATGGAGGCTAAATAAGGTGCTATTAAACAACCAATGGGTCAATGAATAAATCAAAGAGGAAATAAAAAAAAACCTTGAGACAAAAATGAAAACACAATGGTCCAAAATCTATGAGAAACAGCAAAAGCAGTTCTAAGAGGGAAGTATAGTGACACAGATCCATATCAAGAAACAGGAAAAATCTTAAATCAACAATCTAACCTCATACCTAAAGGAATGAGAAAAAAAAGAACAAAGCCCAAAGTTAGTAGAAGGAAGAAAATAAAGATCAGAGTGGAAGTAAATAAAATAGAGATTAAAAAGAAAAAAAATAGAAAAGATCAATGAAATTAAGAGCTGGCTCTTTAAAAAAATAAACAAAACTGAAAAATCTATAGCCAGACTTGTCAAGAAAAAAGAGAGAGGAACAAATAAAATTAGAAGTGAAAGAGAAGTTACAACCGATACCACAGAAATACAAAGGATCATAAAAGATTTTCATGAACAATTATATGCCAATAAATTGGACACCTAGAAGAAATGGATAAATTCCTAGAGACATCCAATCTTCCAAGACTGTATCAGGAAGCAGAAAACCTGAACAGATTATTACTAGTAATGAAATTAATCAGTAATCCAAAAACTCCCCAAAACCAAAAGTCTAAGACCGGAGAGCTTCACAGGTGAATTCTACCAAATATTTATTTTTATGTATTTTTTTTTTTTAAGATTTATTTATTTAAGAGTGAGAGAATGAGAGAGAGAGCATGAGAGGGGGGAGGGTCAGAGGGAGAAGCAGACTCCCTGCTGAGCAGGGAGCCCGATGCGGGACTCGATCCCGGGACTCCAGGATCATGACCTGAGCCGAAGGCAGTCACTTAACCAACTGAGCCACCCAGGCACCCTATGTATTTATTTTTAAAGATTTTATTTATTTATTTTACAGAGAGAGAGAAGAGAGAGCACAAGCAGGGGGAGGGGCAGAGGGAGAGGCAGGCTTCCCGCTGAGCAAGGAGCCCAAAGTGGGACTCAATCCCAGGACCCTGGGATCATGACCTGAGCCGAGGGCAGATGCTTAACCAACGCACCCCTCTACCAAACATTTAAAGAGTTAATACCTATCCTTCCCAAAATTTCAATTTATTTCAAAAAACTGAAAGGAAAGGAATGCTTCCAAACTTATTTATGAGGCCAGTATTACTGTGATACCTAAATCAAAGACATTGTTAAAAAAAAAAAAAGAATAAAATTACAAGCCAATATCCCTGATGAACATAGATGCAAAAATCCTCAATGAAATATTAGTAAAGCAAATTCAGTTAATACATTAAAAGGATCATACACCATGATCAAATGGGACTTATTCCCAGGATGCAAGGATGGTTCAATATCTGCAAATCATTCAATGTAATACACCACATTAACAAGACAAAGAATAAAAATCATCCAATCAGCTCAAAAGATGAAAAAGCATTTGACAAAATTCAACATCTATTCATGATAAAAACTCTAAAAAAGGTGGGTATAGATGCAACATACCTCAACATGATAAAGGCCATATATGACAAACCCACAGCTAACAACATACTTAATAGTGAAAAGTTGAAAGCTTTTTCCTAAGATCAGGAACACGACAAGGACGCTCACCCTTGCCACTTTTATTGAACACAGTACTTGCAGGTCCTAGCCATAGCAGTCAGGCAAGAAAAGGAAATAAAAGGCATCCATATTGGAAAGGAAGAAGTAAAACTGTCACTATTCACAGATGAGCTACTACAATATAGGGAACTGTAAAGCCTGCACCCAAAAACTATTAGTTTAATGGAATTCAGTAAAGTTGCAGGATACAAAATGTATAGAAATCTGTTCTTTCCTTTTTTTTTTTTTTAAGATTTATTTATTTATTTTAGAGAGTGAGAGAGAAGGATGAAGGGTAGGGAGAATCTTAAGGAGACTCCCTGCTGAGCCTAGACCCTGATGTGGGGCTCAATCCCACAACCCTGAGATCATGACTCTAGCCAAAACCAAGAGTTGGGTATTGAAGCGACTGCACTACCCAAGCACCCCTGTTGTGTTTTCATCTACTCGTAACAAACTATTGCAGAAATTAAGGAAACTATCCCATTTACAATTGCATCAAAAAGAATAACTAGGAATAAATTTGAGGAGATGAAACACCTGTAGTCTGAAAATGGTTAAGACAATGATGAAAGAAATTGAAGATGACACAAATAAATGATAAGATATACAGTGCTCATGGATTGGAGGAATTAATATTATTAAAATGTCTATACTATCAAAAGCAATCTACAGATTCAATGCAATCCCTATCAAAATACCCAATGACATTTTTCACAAAACTGGAACAAATAATCCTAAAATTTGTATGGAACCACAAAAAACTCTGAAGAGCCAAAGCAACCTTGAGAAAGAGGAACAAAGCTGGGGGTATCATGCTCCCAGATTTCAAACTATACTACAAATTATAGTAATCAAAACAGTATGGTACTGGCACAAAACCAAACACATAGATGAATAGATCAGAATAGAGAGCACAGAAACAAAATCACACTTATATGGCCAATTAATCTACAACAAAGGAGGCAAGAATATACAATGGGGAAAAGACAATCTCTTCAATTAACGGTGTTAGAAAAACTGGACCACTTTCTTACATCATATATAAAACTAAGCTCAAAATGGATTAAAGATTTAAATATAAGATGTAAAACTATAAAACTCCTAGAAGAAAATAGGCAGTAAACTCTTGGACATTTGTTTAAGCAATACCTTTTTGGATCTAGAGGACAACAAAAGCAAAAATAAACAATTGGGACTACATCAAATTGAAAACTTTTGCACAGTGAAGGAAATCATCAATAAAACCTACCAAATGGGGCGCCTGGGTGGCTCAGTTGGTTAAGTGACTGCCTTCGGCTCAGGTCATGATCCTGGAGTCCTGGGATCGAGTCCCGTATCGGGCTCCCTGCTCGGCAGGGAGTTTGCTTCTCCCTCTGACCCTCCCCCCTCTCATGCTCTCATTCTCTCTCTCTCAAATAAATAAATAAAATCTTAAAAAAAAAAAAAAACCTACCAAATGGCAGAAGATATGCAAATAACATCTCATAAGGAGTTAATATCCAAAATATATAAAAACTCAGAAAACTCAGAATCAATTGTTTTTTAGATTCCATATAAAAGTGAAATCATATGGTATTTGTCTTTCTCTGACTGGCTTATTTCATTAGCATTATGCCCTCCATCTCCATCTGTGTTGTTTCAGATGGCAAGATTTCATTCCTTTTTTATGGCTGAATAAAATTCCATTGTGTGTGTATGTGTGTGTGTGTGTGTGTGTGTGTAAGATAAGTTACAACTGACTGAACTACCCAGGCATGCGTGCACATACACACACACTACATCTTTTTTTTTTTTTTTTTAAGATTTTATTTATTTGATAGGGAGAGACACAGCGAGAGAGAGAACACAAGCAGGGGGAGTGGGAGAGGGAGAAGCAGGCTTCCCACGGAGCAGGGAGCCTGATGCGGGACTCGATCCCAGGACCCTGGGATCATGACCTGAGCCGAAGGCAGACGCTTAACGACTGAGCCACCCAGGCGCCCCTCACACTACATCTTCTTTATCCATTCATCAACTGATGGGCTGCTTCCCTATCGTAGCTCTTATAAATAATGTTGCAATGATCACAGCAGTACATAGGTCTTTTTGGATTGGTTTTAATTTTCTTCAGATAAATTGCTAGAAGTGGAATTGCTGGGTCATACGGTAGTTCTATTTTAACTTTTTCCAGGACCCTCTGCACTGTTTTCCATAGTGGCTGCACCAACATACATTCCCACCAACAGTGAGTGCACAAGGGTTCCCTTTTCTCCATATCCTCGCCAACACCTGTTATTTTTTTGTCTTTCTGATAACAGCCATGCTGACAGGGGTGAGGAGATATCTCATTGTGGTTTTGATCTGCATTTCCCTAATGATGAGTGATGTTCAGTATCTTTTAATGTGTTTGTTGACCATCTGTATGTCTTCTTTGGAAAAATGTCTATTCAGGTCTTCTGTCCATTTTTCAACTGTGTTTTTTTGTTTTTATGTTGTGTAAATTCTTTACATATTTTGGATATTAACCCCTTACTAGATGTCTGATTTGCAAATATCGTCTCCCAATCAGTATGCTGCCTTTTTGTTTTTTTGATAGTTTTCTTCTCTGTACAAAAGCTTTTTAATTTGATGTAATCCTATTTGCTTATTTTAGCTTTTGATGCTGGGTACCACGCATCTTTGACCAGGGTACCAAGACCATTCAATGAGATAAAAATAGTCTTTTCAGCAAATGGTGTTGGGACAACTGGTATCCACATGCAAGTGAGTCAAGTTACCCCACCTCATCCCATATGCAAAATATTAGGTTGAAATAAACCAAAGACCTAAGTTTAAAAGCTAAAATTATAAAATCCTTAGAAGAAAGTAAAAGTGTAAATCTTCATGACCTTGGATTAGGCAGTGGTTAGATAGGACTCCACAGCACTAGCAAGCAAAGAAAAAATAAATTGGACTCCAACAAAATTAAAAACCTTGTGCTTCAGAGGAGACTACGAAGAAAGTGAAAAGACAACTCAGAAACGGGAGAAAATATTTCCAAATTATCTGATAAGGATTAGTACCTGATAAAGAATTCTTACAATTCAGCAAAAAGAAACAAGTAACCCAATTTAAAAATGGGCAAAGGACATGAGTAGACATTTTCCAAAGGATATATACGAATGGTCAATAACCACATAAAAAGATGCTCAACATCATTAGCCACGAGGGAAATGCAAATCACAATGAAATACTATTTTGCACTCACTGGGATGGCTATAATAAAAGACGGAAAATTACAAATGCTGGAGAGGATACAGAGGAACTGGAACCCTCATAACATTGTTGGTGGGCGTGTAAAGTGGTACAGCTACTTGAAAAAAGTCTGTCAATCCTCAAAAAGTTAAACCTAGGGTTGCCATATGATCTAGCAATTCCACTCATAGGGACATACTCAGTAGAACAGAAAATATATGTCCAAACAAACACATGGACGCAAATGTTCACTGCAGCATTATTCATAATAGCCAAGAAGGGGAAACGACCCAAATGTTCATTAAGCGAAGAAGGGATAAGTGAAATGTGGCATATTCATACAATGGGATTATTCATCATCCCTAAAAAAGAATGAACTACTGATTCATGCTAGAACATGGATGAACCTTGAAAGTATTAGGCTACATGCAGAAGTCAGACACAAAAGATCATGTTTTTGTGATTCCATTTATATGAAATGTCAAGAATAGGTAAATCTGTCAAGACAGAAAGAAGGTTAGTGACTGCCAGGACTTAGAGAGAGAAGGCGATGGGGGAGTGACTGCTAATGGGGCTGCATTTTGGGTGATGAAAATGTTCCAGAATTAAGACAGTAATGGTGGTTGCACAACTTAATGAGTACACTAAACACCACTGATTTGTATGTGAATTTGAACCCAATGAATTTGTATTTAAAGTTTATTTATGTGTTGAAGTAATCCCTACACACAACATGAGGCTTGAACTCACGACCCCGAGATCAAGAGTTGCACGCTCTTCTGACTGAGCCAGCCAGGTGTCCCTGAATTTGTATTTATTTATTAGATATTTATTTGTTTATAAGAGAGAGTGTGTACGTCCACGAGTGGGGGGAGGGGCAGAGGGCGAAGCAGGCTCCCTGATGAGGAGGGAACCTGATGCGGAACTCAAGATCAGGACCCTGAGGTCATGACCTGAGCTGAAGGCAGCCGCTTAACCGACTGGGCCACCCAGGTGCCCCAATTGTATTTAAAAGAGTGAATTTTATGAGTATGTAAATTATATTTCAACTGAAAAAGAATGGATGATTTCAGCTTTATCTATATCAATACTACATGCAGGGTTACAATGCAATATACTTTTAACATGTTGGAGGAAAATAGGACCTAGATTTTATATTTAGTTAAAATATATAAATATGGGGGTGCCTTGGTGGCTCAGTCAGTTAAGTGTCCGCCTTCAGATCGGGTCATGATCTCAGGGTCCTGGGATCGAGCCCCACATCGGGCTCCCTGTTCAGCGGGAGGCCTGCTTCTCCCTCTCTCTGCCGCTCCCCATCTGTGCTCTCTCATTTGCGTGTTCTCTCACTAATAAATAAAATCTTTAAAAAAAATAAAATATATAAATATGAGGGCCTGATAAAGATATTCCTAAGCACACAAGATTTCAGAAGGTTTGCAATATAAAGGCTTGCACTGAAAATAATTCGGGATGAAATACATTTTAATTTTTTTTTTGGTAGATTTTATTTATTTATTCATTTGACAGAGAGAGAGGGAACACAAGCAGGGAGAGCAGCAGAGGGTGAGGGAGAGGGAGAAGTAGACTCCACTGAGCAGGGAGCCCGATGTGGGGCTCGATCCCAGAACCCTGGGATCATGACCCAAGCTGAAGGTAGACAACTGACTGAGCCACCGAGGCGCCTGGGATGAAATACTTTTAATACAGATACCAAATAAAATAGGAAGGATTAAAAGAGACAGAAAAATATGATAAACTGAAATTATAAATGAAGGTGTTGGCAAGAGGCCTAAATACATCAATAGTTACATTAAACTTAAATTGTCTAAAGTAATCACTTTAAAGTCAAATATTGACAGATTTGGACAAAAAACCAAATTCTAGATACATGCTTGTTAAAACAAACATACCTAAAGCTAATCGAGAGCTGGAGCAGCTTTACAACATCAGATAAAATACAATTTAAGAGCCAAAGTCATTATTAGGAAAAAATTATTCCTTATGATAGATTCAATTCCTGGAAAACTGGACTACTATTTTACACCATGTATAAAAATTAACTCAAAATGGATTAAAGATTTGAATGTAAGACCTGAAACCATAAAACTCCTGGGAGAAAACATACATGGTAAGTTCCTTGACATCATCCTTGGCAACTTTTTGGATTGAACATCAAAAGCAAAGGCAACAGAAAGCAGAAATAAACAAATGGGACTACATCAAACTAAAAAGCTTCTGCAGAGCAGAGGAAACCACCCACAAAATGAAAAGGCAGTTGACCAAATGGGAGATAATATTTGCAAATCGTTTATTTGATAAGGAGAGAATATCCAAAACATAAAGATTTCATACAAGTCAATAGCCAAAAAAAGAAGAATATGATTAAAATGGGCAGAATATCTGAATAGACATTTTCCTGAAAAGACATACAGATGGCCAATAGGTACACGAAAAGGTGCCCAACATCACTCAGCATCAAAACCACAATGAGATATCGCCTCACAACCTCTGAGAATGGCTATTACCGAAAAGACAAGAAATAGCAAGTGTTGGCGAAGATGTGGAGAAAGGGAATCCTCGTGCACTGGTGGTGGGAATGTAAATTGGGGCAGCCACTCTGGAAAACAGTATGGAGGTTCCTCAAAAAATTAAAAATAGAGCTACCATATGATCCAGAAATTCCACTTCTGGGTATATATCAGAAGGAAACGAAAACGCATTATCTTGAAGAGATATCTGCACTCCTGTATCAATTGCAGCACTATTTTCTTTTTCTTCTCTCTCTTTTTTTTAAGATTTTATTTATTTATTTGACAGAGAGAGATAGCGAGAGCAGGAACACAAGCAGGGGGAGTAGGAGAGGGAGAAGCAGGCTTCCCGCAGAGCAGGGAGCCCGATGTGGGGCTCAATTCCAGGACCCCGGGATCATGACCTGAGCTGAAGGCAGACACCCAACCGACTGAGCCACCCAGGTGCCCCAACAGCACTATTTTCAATAGCCAAGACATAGAAGCAACCTAAGTGTCCACACATGGTTGAATGGATACAGAAAATGCAGTATATATACACAATGGAATATGATCCCACCATAAAAAGGAAGGAAATCTTGCTATTTGTGACAGCATGCCTTGTACCTTGAGGACATTGTTAAGTGAAATCAGTCCGATAGAGAAAGACAAATTCTGCATCTCACTTACTTGTGGAATCAAAACAAAAAGCAAAAAACAGGGGTGCCTGGGTGGCTCAGTTGGTTAAGCGTCTGCCTTTGGCTCAGGTCACGATCTCAGGGTCCTGGGATCGAGCCCCGCATTGGGCTCCCTGCTCAGTGGGGAGTCTGCTTCTCTCTCTGCCTCCACCTGCTGCTCCCCGCCCTGCTCGTGCTCTCTCTCTCAAAGAAATAAAATCTTAAAAAAAAAAAAAAAGGCAAAAAACAAACCCAAAATGGAATGCTTTGATCCAGAGAACATATCGGTAGTTGCCACAGGTGGTGGTGGTGGGGGATGGGTGAAATGAGTGCAGTTCGTCAAAAGGTACAAACTTCCAGTTACAATAAATAAGTTCTGGGGGTAAAATGTGCAGAATGGGGACTATAGGTAATAACACTCTACCGTATTTTTGAAAGTTGCTAACAGAGTAGACCTTAGAAGTTCTCACTATAAGAAAAAAAAATCTGTAACTATGTGTGGTGATGGATGTTAACTAGACTTGTTTTGGTGATCATTTTGAGATAAATATCGAATCATTATGTTGTGTACCTGAAACTAATATGTCAGTCATACCTCAAGTTTTAAAAAAGATTCAAGAGGTGCCTGGGTGGCTCAGTCGGTTCAGCATCTGACTTTGGCTCAGGTCATGAGTCCAGGGCCCTGGGATCGAGCCCCGCATTGGGCTCCCTGCTTAGCGGGGAGTCTGCTTCTCCTTCTCCCCCTGCTCATGCTGTCTCTCTCTTTCTCGAATAAATAAATAAAATCTTAAAAAAAAATAAAGATTCAATTCCCAGGGTGCCCGGTTGGCTCAGTAGGTAGAGCATGTGACTTTTTTTTTTTTTTTTAAAGATTTTTTATTTATTTATTTGACAGAGAGAGACACAGTAAGAGAAGGAACACAAGCAGGGGGAGTGGGAGAGGGAGAAGCAGGCTTCCCGTGGAGCAGGGAGCCCGATGTGGGACTCGATCCCAGGACCCTGGGGTCATGACCTGAGCTGAAGGCAGACACTTAACGACTGAGCCACCCACGCGCCCCTATAGCAGGATTATTTATTTATTTATTTATTTATTTATTTTTAAAGATTTTATTTATTTATTTGGGAGCGAGAGCGAGAGAGAGAGAATGAGAGAGAGAACACGAGAGGGGGTAAGGTCAGAGGGAGAAGCAGACTCCCTGCCAAGCAGGGAGCCCGATGCGGGACTCGATCCCGGGACTCCAGGATCATGACCTGAGCCGAAGGCAGTCGCTCAACCAACTGAGCCACCCAGGCGCCCTAGCAGGATTATTTATAATAGCCAAGATATGAAAGCAGCCCAAGTGTCCACTGACCGATGAATGCATAAAGAAGAAGTGGTATATTTATGCAATGGAATATTATTCATCCATAAAAAAGAACAAAATCTTGCCATTTGCAACAATATGGATGGACCTAGAGAGTATGAGGCTAAACGAAATAAGTCAGAGACAGACAAAATACTATGATTTCAGTCATGTGGAATTTAAGAAACAAAACAGACAAGCAAGGGGAAAAAAGAGAGAGAGAGAGACAAGTCAAGAAACAGACTCTTAACTACAGAGCACAAACTGATGGTTACCAGAGGGGAGGGGGTGGGGGACGGCTGAAGTAGGTGAAGGGGATTGAGCTGTGCACTTATGATGAGCACCAGGTGAGGTATGAAGTGTTGAATCACTACATTGTACATCTGAAACGAATATTACACTGTATGTTAACTGGAATTACATTAAAATAAGAAAAAAAATACATAAAGATGTTTCACATAATTTGAAACCAGGCAATGTCATGTCAAGACCATTACCTGATTTGAGGGGTTACCATTTTACACCCCACTTGCATGATGAGCATTAAAAGGTGTTTGACAGGAAGTAGACCCATAGAATCTCTTATCCACCACTGGTGGTTAACTTGTGAACTACTTTGGAAAACAGATGTCATCATCTCTTAAAAATGGAGAGTGAACACAGACCCCATGACCCAGCAAGTCCACTTTTAGGTCTATTCCTAAGAAAAACTCCGGCACGTGCGCAATAGAAACTTATAAAAATTGTTTATAGCAGCAAAAACCATGGGAACATCCCCAAAGCACATCACCAGGAATGGACAAATAGATCACGGCACATTCAGACAGTGGCATATTATGAAGCAGTCCAACTTCGGTGACCAGCAATGTGGACCACTCTCAGTAATATCATGTTAGGTGCAAAAAACCAATCTCCCAAGAGAACACACAGCATGATACACTTTTTATAAGGATAAAAAACAACTAGAATGAACAATGAACCCGGAGGTGGTTATCGGGTGGGGGGGTGGGGGGGGCAGCCAGCCATATGGGTAGATGCAGGTTACCATCCAGGGCCTAACTTTTACTTGGAATGATGGCTTCTTGGATGCTTATGACATTAATAAAAGTTATTGTTACTTTAACTGGTTAATGAGGAGAGAACCGTGCAGGGACAGAGGTTTATATAATCTAACTATGTGCACTTCAGGTCAAGACAAAGAAACAAAAAAAAAGCTGCATCGTGCTCCACTGGGTAGTGTGCCCCCAGGGCTAGTCCTCCCACACCTCTCCTCTTCTTGGCAACCCCCGCCCCCCGCATCCCTTGTGCTGTCCCATGCTCTCCGAGCGCTGACGTCACACCCCTTCCATCAAGCCCTTCTCCACGCCTCTGATCAGGTGTCTGTCTGTCTTCCTCAACGGGGAGCTTGTCCAGGGCAGAGGCTCTGTCTGTGTGTCCCCTGGGCATTGAGTGACCATTTGCCGAATTGTCAGCCCTCACCCTTCACGACCTTCTCTGCCAACTCTCGACCATCTTGCCCAATCCTGACATGTTTCCGTCTCCAATTCAACCTGGCTCTTTTTTTGGGAAGTCACAGTGAGTTCTTCTTCCCCTCAATGCTTTCCCTTCCTATTTCTTCTCGGGGGCTGGTGCCCAGATTTGGGCCTCCTCCTCTCTTGCCTACATCAGGCTCCCCACCTTTGGTTCTTTCTCCACACTGATCGCCAGAGATCCTTCTAAAGTGTATTTCACATCTCCTCTATCCCCAGTGAAAACCCTTCCATAGGTTGTCACTGCCGTCGGGACCAGCCCGGACTCCTCAGCTGTTTCTAAGGAAGCCCCTGGGGACCACCATGCTCCCCTCACCCACTGTGTGTTCTCTCAGCCAGCAAACACGCTGTGGCTTCTCCTGCAACACAAGGACCCACTTCACTTAGGGGAAGCTCTCTAGTCTGTACCCCAAGGACTAGGAGCCATGTTCTCCTCAAAGCTCCTACTGGAATATCAACTCTGTCCCCAGACCATTCGTCATCCAAACAGATGGAGCTCCTCACACATCTGCATCGGCTCAGGCACAGGGCCTGGCACAGAGCAGGTCGTGCCTGCTGGAAGGGAGGGAGGGAGAGCCCCTTGTATTCTTTCTGTATACTTTACAAGGCACGATCTCTTGTGACAGTCTTTGGATTGATGCTAGTTTTTAAGGTTGTATGTTTTTTTCCTCTGACCTGCGGTAACCCCCAAAGACAGCATCTTAGGAATCTCTATGCTGGGCACAATGCTAGGCCTGAGGCCTTTGCTCATTAAGGACAAGCAGGGTGAGGCCTAACAGACCCCACAGTGCTCCCTTGCCCTGGAGCCTTCACTCACCGTGTTGAAATACTCGACGCCGGTGGCCTCAAAGGCCCTTGCCACAGCTTGGGTTGTGGCCACACAGGCTACTGGGTGGCCATTGCCAATGGACTTGCCCATGGTGACAATGTCGGGGACAAAGTCTTCTCCCTGTAGCTGGAAGGCCCAGAAGTGCTTGCCTACTCGGCCAAAGCCCACTTGAATCTCGTCTGCGATGAAGAGCCCTCCAGCCCTGCGGACGTGCCTATGGCAGAGGACAGACGGCTGACGGGGTCTGCGGTAAGAGTGGATTGGACCAGGAGCTGGGGGGCTCGGACTCTGAACCCTGGCTCTGCCAGCAGTAAGGTGGGGGCATTAGGCAGGTGGCTGGCTTTCTCGGGGCCACCATTTCTTCTCAAAATTCTGGCCAATTCAGGCTGAGGCTGGAATTTGGAACAAAAGGTCGGGAAGCCCCATTACAGCCCTGCCCTCCCTGAGGCACCCTGTCCCAGCTACTCACTCTGCCACTTCGGGGAAGTAGCCAGCCGGGAGAATGATCTGTCCCGCAACACTGGGCAGAGACTCCACAAAGAAGGCTGCGATCTGTGGAGGAGAGAGAACGCTGGGGACACCACCGGGGAGGCACTGGGTGGTAGGCTAGGCGCATCCTGCCAATGCTGGCTCAGTGCTGGCTCTTGGCGGGACAAGTCAGCAGCGTCGCTGTGTGGCCCCTTTGGGCTCCAGATCACATCTGGTCTGGGACTGGGTTTTCTTTCGGGCTGCAAACCAACTCTTACCACGGGGAATTCTCCAGACTCCTTGTACTTAGCATGTCCCGGATGAAAGGCACTGATTTCTCCCTCCTTGGCCTGTTCCCTCCCTGCCCTGGTCAGTGACTCCCATCACCCCCACCGAGAGAAATGAGGCCCCCACTCCATGATCCATCGGTCAGCACAGCCTCTGCCTCTCCGCCGTCTGTACACCCCACGCGTCCCCTCCACCCCGACACACCTGTCTCGGCCTCCCATGGGTGTCACCTACCAGGATGCCTCCTGCAGTCAGTCCGTCCTCCAGTGGCCACCAGGGCGATCCTCGGCCCAGTCACTGAACTCATCACTGTCCTGCTTAAACCCCTTCAGGGACCCCACTTCTCACAGCTGTGACCTCCAAGCTATGTTGGATCTCGGAACTGCTTCAGAGACTACCGCCCAGATGGAGGGCCAATGGGGCAAGAACCGGTCGCCCCTGCTGCCCCCAGAGCTGTCGCTTTCCTGGTTTTCTGTAAGCAGAGGCAAAGCGTCTGAAACGCACATGCCAACCTCCCCTGATCTGGTTCTGCCCATCTGTCTGGCTTCACCGCCTGCTTGTCTTGGCCGTCCATCTTGCGTTCAGCTGTCACTGCATCAGCAAGGCCTTCCAGAAAGCCCTCCCGCCAATAGCTGACTCCCTCCCGCTGCTGTCGCCACGGCCACTGCTCCCCTAGAGCACACACACCTCTCCGGTTTGCCCCTGCGCTCCATCTCACTGCAACACCCTGGGTGGGGCCTCCTCACGGCAGCAGGCCGGCCCCACGCACGTGCATCCCCCCGACTCGTCACTCTCCTTCTGAACACCCTTCAGAGCTTCCCAGTGGCCTCCAGCCCCTCAGCACAGCCCTGTGGTCCTGTGGCACAGGGGTCCTGCCTGCCTCTCTCGGCTCGTCTCCTGCCAGCTCAGCCGGGCCCCACACTGGTGAGGTTCCACCTCTGCAGGCCACCCCTCTGCTTAGCATGCCTTTCCTCTCCTCCCCCCAGTCCCCACCATGAGTGCTAACCCCCCTACTCACTGCAATCAGGCAGCACCTCCTCCAAGGACCCTCCATGCCCACACCAGTCCAGCCTGGGCCCCTGCACTCCTGTCACACCCAGGACAAGTCTTCAGCTAAACTCTCTCTTGAGCACCTAACCTCCTCTGAGATTCCTGAAGAGTGGGCCCCGGTTCCGGGGTCTCTCAGGGTGCCTGGTCTCTAGCACTGCACTGACAACAGAGGGAATGACGGTGCTGTTCTGTTCACGGGCCTGTGCAGCTGCAGTTACCTTCCTGCCCTTCTCCTGCACGCTGTTCACCACGCGCTTCACCTCACTGGCGTAGGCCCCAGCTGGATCGGGGTGGTCCTCCCGGTAAAGACCCCGGTAGGTGTCTGGCAAAGGTGCCTGTGGGGAGTGACAGCACCATGTCATCTGGGCTGGGGGGTGGGCACCGACCTGTTGCCCGCTTGGGCAGTGCATACCACATGGACCCACTCCTTCTGGCCATCCAGGTCTCGGAACTTGTAGGGACTGATGTCGATCAGGGAGCTCAGGTGACCGTGGTAAGCACTGAGAGGAGAACGGAGAGGGGCTCAGGCCCAGGTGGCACACACTCCACGGCCCGGCCCCGACAACTGTCTCCCCACCTCAGGAGCTTCAGAGCAGACCAACCTGACACAGGCCCCGAGTCCTAGGGCTGGAAACCAGCACAGGCCTGGGAGCCTGGGAGCAAGACTTCCTGAGAGGCTGCTTACTAGCTCGGTAATGGTGACTAATCATTTAACCTCTCTGGGTTCAGTGCTCTCCTCTGTGAAGTTGGGGGCGGGGGGCTTGGTTCCCTCCTACAGAACTGTAATGAATCCTGGATGGGATAATGCTCCAGCCCTGGGCCTGGGCCCCGTGCATAGCAGATACTCAATAGCATCAGGACAATTTTCATACCTAAAATGTGGGGCCAAGTCTCACCACCTTACAAAGCATCCTCTGCTCCCAGAAGAGAGGCCCGGGGGAAAGAGCCCCCTGGTGTATGCAGGGGTGTCTCTATGGCCAGGTCCACATGCTTCCCTCCACGAGCCCAGGCCCCTCATCCTCCTGCCCAAGGCACTCAAAGCTAGAGCCTCAATGACCCCCAGTAAGTGGTGGGCCCCGGCTTCTGGAAAGGGCACTTACTGGTCTAATACCACCACGTCCCAGTGTTCCGTGTACTGGCGGGCCAGCCTCAGGGCCAGGTCATTGGCTTCTGACCTATGACAGAAAAGGAGGGCAGTGCTCAGACAGCTGTCCAGGTCTTTCCTCCTGGATACCTGCTTCCTACAGAGAACAGGGAACGAGGAACCCTTCCAGCAGCAGGAAGAGTCTCAGGATGCTATTTGTGAGTTGTCTGAGTTCATTCACTCAATGAAAATTTTACCAAATGCCTTCTATGTTCTATGAGCTGGGGGAGCGGGGCAAGTAGTAAGTCAAACAGGTCCTGGCCCTTCTGGAACTTATATTCTAGTATGCGTCATGAAAGCCAAGCCAAAGCAAACCAAAAACAACAAAAAAAGGAAAGAATGATCATTTTGGTAAGTGCCCCCAAGAGAACCACACAGGGCCTCCCTTTAGATAAAGGGCTGAATTGTGTCCCTCCAAATTCCTATGTTGAAGTCCTAACTCCTAGCACCGAAGAACATGACTGGATTTGGAGACAGGGCTTTCAAAGAGGTGATTCAATTAAAATGAGGGCAGCAGAGTGGGTCCTAAGCCAGTTGGACCCGTGTCCTCCTAAGAGGAACTGTGGACATACAGAGACACAGGAGGGGTGCAGGCACAGAAGACTGAGTGAAGACGCAGCAGGAAGATGGCCAATCACAAACCAGGGAGAGAGCCTCAAGGAAGCCAAAGCTGCTGACCCCTTCTTTTGGATGTTGGCCTCCAGGAATAGGGGAAATACATTTGTCACTTAGGTCTCCCAGTCTGTGGTGTTTTGTTACGGCAGCCTAACCTAATACAGGGGTCAGAGAAAAACTGTGAGGAGACACTACCTGAGCTGTGGCCCCACAGGGAAGGTTCTAGGCAGCGTGAGCAACACGCTCAAAGGCCCTGTGCAGGAAAAGTGCTCAAGTGTGCTCAGGGAACCGAGACGGCACAAGGGAGGCCGGGGGCAGCACGGGAGAGGAAGTGGGGAGACACTCAGGGGCCCTGGAAGGTGCTGGATTTTCTTGTCAGTGCTGTACCAAGCTATTGAAGAGAGTGTTTTTTCCAAAAGATTTTAAGTTATCTCCATACCTGATGTGGGGCTCGAACTCACAACCCAAGATCAAGAGTCACATGCTGCACCGACGGAGCCAGCCAGGCACCCCTGAGAGTTTTAATTGGAGAAGGGACATGATTTAGCTCCTACCTGGGGAGGAAGTCTCTGGCTGGGTGGGGCTAATGGAGTAGAAGGGGATGGGAGGAGAGCTAGGAGGACACCATGGAGAGCAGAAAGATGGACGGAGTTAGAAGACAACCTGCGGACAGACGACAGGGACGTGATGGGGGTCTGGGAGGAGGGTGTGTGGCTCCTGCCTGGAGCGGAGATGCAGATAGTGCCGCCTTTACGAGGTGAGACAGGGTGGGCGTGGCAGTGGGGGGGGTGTCCTCCTGGGAATACCTGGGAGAGCCAGCGCCACGGTCCCACACCAGCTGTTGGTGGAAGACCACCAACTCTGTTTGGACACATCAAGTTGGAGACGGTCCGGTTGGAACCTTGAGGCTGGAACACATGGGAAGCATCTGGGCTTGAGGCACAAATTTGGGAATCACCAGCACGCGGATACTATGCTGGCCCACAAGACGGGGTGAGACCACGGAGGGAGAGGGCTCAGAGAACCAGCTGCTTAGGACCGGCCCTGAGCAAGAGAGGAGGAGCAATCAGCCGAGGAGACAGGAGACCGAGGCATGGCCAGAAGCTGGCAGAAACCCCGCAGCATGAAGCGTCTTGGAAGTAAGACCAGAGAGCACTTCCAGACAGTGGTAATGCTGAGTCCACTGCTGAGACAGGGTAAGACAAGGACAGCAAAGACATCGCTGGATTTGGCAACGTGGAAGTCGCTGGAATCCAGCCTGAATGTGGCGGCGTCAACTAGCAACCCTGCCCCCACTGCCCAGCCCAGGAAGCTGACTCCCGGACCCAGCTCTCTGCTCTTCCCGGAGAGGCTCTGGTTCCGGCTCTGCCTTCTCCCATGTGGATGACCCTGGGCAAGCTGGATCCTTTCTCTGAACTACCATTTCCTCATCCGCAAAGCGAGGATGGGAAATTCCACTTCCTAGAAATGACCAGGGACTGGTGCATGAAGAAGACATCACTTTGATCCAAATGCCGCGATGCGGGATTTGTGGGAATGTTCTCTCCCAGACAGGCTGGGCTGGTTCTATGCACAAGTCATCGTGTGCTGATGTGCATCATCGCTTCTGTCCCCACTGCCACTCCGGGTGTGAGCGACCATCACCTGTCAGCTGGCTGTTGAACTGGTGCCTAACCCTGTCCATTCTCGCTCTTCCTCAGCCCCCAATGACATCACTTGCCTGATTAAAACCCTCAGACAGCTTCCCGAATGCTCTCAGGATCAAAACAAACTCCTCACTTTGAATGTATCCGCTCGTACCTGCTCCTCTCCCTTTGGGTCCTCAAGTGTGCACAGGGCCTTTGCACAGGCTGTTCTGTGGGCTGCGGGACCCTGACAAGAATACTTCCAACGGGGTGGGCAGCTTCCTTCCTCCTCATCAGCTCCGTGCCTGGTAGTGCTCCTTCAGGGCAGCCTTCTCTGACCGTCTCTGAGCAGGAGCAGGCCCAGGGCCCCCCACTGCTTCTCCATCTCATCAGGCCCCTTACTTCTCCTCCAGACAATGACCCCCCCACCTTAGGAATTCTGCGTTTATGTGAAGGACCCCTAGTGACAAGGGTGGGGATGTTGGCTGTAACCCCCCAGCTGTGCCAGTGTACTCATAGGGCAGAAATAAAGGAACGTATGACCTGGGTAAGCCCCAAGGATGACCATGGAATGGAGGTAAAGGCATGCCTTACGAAGAGACCAGAAAACTGGATCCAACAGAGCCAGCACCCAGGTCTACAGGCTGAGCCAGGGCAAGCCTGGCTCTCCCCCAGAACACATTGGGTCCACTAGACGAGGTTTCGCCTGCGGGAGCAGTTCTGTCTGTCTCCACCATCTCACCCTCTGGCCCGGGGAGGCGGGGGCGGGGAGCTGGCCGAAGTCCACTTACCCAGAATTCAGGAAATAAAACACACAGAGCTTTTCCGGCAGGGTCTCTGCCAGCCTCTGTGCGTAGTCCACGATGTTGTCGTGCAGGTACCGGCTGTTGGTGTTGAGCACCTGGTTCTGTCCGTGTGCGGCCTGGACCACGAGAGGGTGGCAGTGCCCGACTGGGAGAGAAACACCTGCGTCACTCAGTGGCTCCGCTCAGCTGGCCCCACTGGGCCTCCCCCAGCCCCGGGCCATAAACCTAGCCAGAAGAGAGCAGTTGGGTGGGAGAGGAAAAGGGGGGGGGGCTCAAGATGGTGTGTGTGTGTTGGAGTGGGGGGGACGGAGACGGCGTTCTGGACAGGGAGACCTGGAAAGGAGTCCCTGAGATTCTGGCAGAAGGAAAGGCTGCTGGCGGAGACCCTATCTAGAGAATCCAGGGAAGCTTCTTGAGGCCGGTTAGGCAAAGATGGGATGTGGGGAATGTCTGTCAGCAGGCTTGACTTCAACTAGTCAGTGGGGGGGCTGGAGGTAATGTGGATTGCCAACAGCCGGGGATTATAACAGTGACCATGTGCTGAGAGCTCACCATGTGCCAGGCACACTCAGAGCAAATTATTTGAATTAACTCATTTATTTCTCCAAAACGCCTTGAGGTGAGGTGCTAGTGTGATCGTGTCTGTTTTGCAGATCAGCAAACTGAGGCACAGAGAATTAAGTAGCTTACCCAAGATCATAAAGTGGAGGGGAGGGATATGAACCCAGTAGTCTGGACTAGAGCCCCGGCTTTTAACCTCTACTTCATTAACCCCTATTGTGCCCGTTGGGTCAGACTCCCTTTCGTTCCATCAGTTCTGGGGGCCCCACCTGGATAACTGAATTCCTACCTCAGTTTCCTTGTCTAGCACCTGAGAAGGTCCCTGGGGCTGAAGCCCTGCCATGACCCCCAGCACTTGGCCAGGGCCCTGCTGTGTGGCTGGTCATGGCCAGGCTGACACTCTTGGGCTCACCATCAGTCCCAAGTGGGCCTGGACTTCAGACCTAGGTTTCCGACTCCTGTCTGGTTTAGCACAGCTACCACCTGGATACTCTAGAGTAGCTACACCAGAAAGACTGGGCTCCTCTGCTCAGCTTAACCCAAGTTCTCCACACCTCTCTGCAATCTCAGGATCCCCCTGGGACCAGGTTCACAGCCTCAGCCCGCTACCCTGCCCTGCCAGCCCAAGGGATGATACTAACCATGAGCCACATTGTTGATACAATCCAGGTATTCTGCACCCTGTTCGTCATATAAGTACTGTCCTTGACCCCGGACAATCTTAATAGGATCCTCCGGAAAAAAGAGTCTGCAAGAATCGCTGTGAGAACAAGTGGACAGCCATGTCTGAAGATCTGAATGGAAAAGTCCACCCACCACAGCCTCCCCCCGCCCTTTTCTGGGAGGGACAAAAGGTTGAAGGGCACAGTGGTGCTTCCTTGTTTCTGGTCCCCCACTGTATAGGTGGCTGGAAAGGAGGAAAGTGATGTGTTAAGAAGCTGCTAAAACTGAAATTGCTGAAGTCATTTGAAGGCTGTATGACCTTGCTCATTTCTGCATGTGCCCCCATTAGTCCCTGGGATCCCAAGGAAAGGTGGCTGCCCCAGACCCATGGGGACTCCTTAGGGCAGTATTTCTTTGCTGGGATGGGTGCGAGGGAGGGCGCCCCCTTTACGTGGCTGGCGCTCAGCCCCGAGTGGTCCTTGCCAGCCAAGCGTCTCTGCTGTCCCGCTGGGTGTCAGCCCCAAGCTCTGGCCAGAAGCTGCCTCACGCCCCAAGTGCCGCGGAGAGCACGGGTGGACTTTCTCTAAGGCTTCTTGGGAAACGCCCCTCCCCGCCCATGCCCACCCTTCGTCCGAACTTTGAGCCTCTTCCCGGGTCACCCGCAGGCCAGGCCCAGGTCCGGGGGGCGGGCCAACCCTGGGGGAGGTCCTCCCAGGTGCCAGGGCAGAGGCCTCCTCCGAGGGGCAAAGGCTGCCCAGAGCCGGGCAGCGGCCGCCGCTGGGGGCTGCCCGGGGAGGACGCAGTGCGGGAGGCGGCCGCGGGGACCAGCTGCTGGCCGCCGGGTCTGGCGGGCCGGGGAGCTGGAGCCCGCTCGGGGCCCGGGGGCTGGGGTTCCTGGGCTCCGCGGGCTCCGCGCCCGACGTGCGTGCGTCGTGCGTGAGCGCACCGCCCCGCGCCGCCGTCTCGGTACCTTATCAGCCGCCGCCTCAGGGCCAGAGTCTCGGCCTTCCCGCGCCGATCGGCGGCCATGGCACCCGGCGGCTGGTCGCGCGGAGACGCTTCGCCGAGAAGCCTCTCGCCTGCTCGGCCGCCAGACCCCGCCGCGGCCCCGCCCCCGCCGCGGCCCCGCCCCCCCCGCGGGTTCCCTCCCTGGGAAGGGCTCCTGGGTGACCCCGCGGCTGCTCTGTATCGCTGCAGAGTTCTGAGCTCAGGCTGTCTTTATACACCAGCCTTCCTGGTGTATACAATGGGTTGCCCCGTGAGCGTTAACTGGGAATGTGTGACAGACACCTATCCCAGGGCCTGGTTCACAACAGGAGCCTCAGGGGAGGAGATGAGATCATCAGGGCTGGGGCCCGACCTAGGACTCCCCAGTCTCAGGAACAAGCCGCAGGAGGGCGCAGTGTCACTGCTAGGACTGACCAAGGGGGTCATGGGCCTGGCTAGAATCCAGGCAGGGTGAAGGGACACACGCAGTGTTTTGGCAGGAAGAGCGTTGGGAGGCCTGCTGGGAGACCCCGGGGCCGGAAAGGACAGGGATTGTGCTCCCCAGACACACAGCAAGTGTGCAGCCGAGGCCAGACTCCAGCTCGGCTCTGCCTGTCAGTCCAGTGAGTGAGAAGCAATCGCTGGCCCCCAAGGCGCTGGGAAGCTGGGCAACCAGAGAGATAACCCCGACTTGGGTGGGGCCCCGGGACTTTCTGCCTTGACAAACCCAGAACAAGGGCCCTAGGTTGCAGCCTGAGCAAGCTGGGGAAGGGGAGGTTCCTGCTGTCCCTCCTGTCACCTTTCAAGAGTCTCAACCCTCTGCTTTGCTCCCTCATTGCTGATTTCTTCATCTCTTCCCCCCACGCTGTAAAATGCTTAAGATATTTATTAAAGAACATTTGGAGTTTCTTTTTTTTTAAGTTGTGGTAAAGTGTACAGTTCAGTGGCATTTTAAGTACATTCACGTTGGGCAACCATCACCACCATCCAGCTCCAGAACTTCTTTGTCTTCCCAAACTGAGTTAGAAAGGAGTGGAGGAAGGGCGCCTGGGTGGCTCAGTCGGTTAAGCATCTGCCTTCTGCTCAGGTCATGATCCCAGGGTCGTGGGATCGAGGCCCACATTGGGCTCCCTGCTCAGCGGGCAGCTTGCTTCTCCCTCTCCCACTCCCCCTGCTTGTGTTCCTGCTCTTACTATCTCTCTCTTGCTGTCAAAAAATAAATAAAATCTTGGGGCGCCTGGGTGGCTCAGTCATTAAGCGTCTGCCTTCCGCTCAGGTCATGATCCCAGGGTCCTGGGATCGAGCCCTGCATCGGGCTCCCTGCTCCGCGGGGAGCCTGCTTCTCCCTCTGCCACTCCCCCGCTTGTGTTCCCTCTCTCGCTGTGTCTCTCTCTGTCAAATAAATAAATAAAATCTTAACAAAAAACACAAAAAATAAAATCTTAAAAAAAAAAGGAGTGGGGGAGGGGAAGTCTGAGAGTCCCGTTTGGGCCCCATCTTTGGCCCGGTCTCTTGCCCACACACAAGCCTCTTGTGGCCCAGGGCAGCGCAGAGAAGTCAGGTTGGCTCAGGGACTGTCCCTGCCTTGGGGTAAGGGTGAGAAGGTTGCAGTCAGGCCCACATCATAGCTCATCTACTCCTGGGGTGTCTGGGTCCAGGAGGCAGTACCAGGAGGCTGGAGGTGAGAGCAGGCTGGGCCATTTCTGGGCCAAGAGTGTCTCCAACACGGTCAGGACCACAGCAGGAAGCTTCGCCTTCTTCCTGCTCAGAAAAGCCCACTCCTTGCCTCCACGCTCAGCACTCCTCCGTTACCTCGAGGTACCACCGGAGGCCTAGAGGGCAGGGGGTGGGAGGAAGGGGCTGAATCCGGATTTGAGTGTCAGCAGTGTCCCCCAGTCACTGTGACAACCACTAGCACCCCGTGTGTTTCTAGCAGTATCCTGGGGATCAGGAGGCCTGCGTAGACCTCCTCTTCCACCTCAGTTCATCTGGAAAAGGAGATAGTAATCCTTGTGGTTAGTCTAGCCGCCATGGCCGACAGCGGGGCTCAGTAAATGTGCTTCCCTCGCTTTGGAAGGGGAGAGTCTGAGGCAGAGAGACACGAGGCTCTCAGTCCTTGAGGCTCAGCTGTGAGGCTGGGAACAAATCCCGAGTCTCAGCTGGGACCCCGAGCACATCATTCTTCTCCAGTCTCTTGCCCCACCAACCCAAGGTTTTGGAGGACTCCACCCGCTCTGTACTTTGAAGCTTGTTGAAATTTGCAGACCTGATGATACACGGTCCGAGGCCACAAGGGGGCAACAATGGGCTATGAATGGACTTGTCTGGCCAAGGGAGCTCCGAGGTCAGGGGGAAGAGGGTACATGTGGTTGCCACCCCCAGGAGGATCGGACTGCCAATCACCCAACATCTTGACACTGCCTAGCCGACTCCATGCCCTGCCAAACAATTTGGAAGGACCAACTGGAGGCCATCCAAGAACCTGGGCCCAGTCTGCCTGTCACCCTGTCTTGGCGGTCCATCCCTGGGCAGGTGACGAACTGCTCAAGAACCTCAGTTCCCTCATATGTACAATGGAAACAGGGACACGGATCACATAGACCCTGTCCTTCACAGGACTGGTTATGGGATCCAGTGAGGCACCTGGGTGGAGGGAGGAGTGGATTACAAACTGTCGAATACATTCCATCTGTGAGGTTCTGCTGGGGCTCCAAAGGATGCTTGGATACCCAGTGATCTCCGTCAGGCACCCGAGCCCCACTATGCTTCTGTCCCTGTCCACAATCCTGACTTCCCCAGTGAGCCCCACAACCACCCAGCTGAGCCCATTTCCCCCAGAATGGTAAGAGAGAAATATTGTTGTTTCAAGGTAAGCTCTGGGGTGATATGTCATGCAGCATTCATTGGTCATCGGATCAGGGGGGCATATGGGGACTCCGTGATATGAGTGAGTGGACACAGGGCTCAGACGGTATATGGCAGGGCCAGGCCTTGGGTCTTTCTAACTCCAAACCCTCTCTTTGCCCTGACCCTGAACAATCCTCTGGTTTGTTCCTCTGGTTTCTGGGGTAGCTCTGACCCAGGGAGTGTCCCCCTTGTCCCTCCCCACCCAGAGGTGCTTAGGGGCAGTGTGCAAGGACAGGCACACCCAGACACACATTGGGGTTTATTACACGCAGTGATATCCATCTATACAGAGAAGGGGGGCAAGCCGCTGCGCTGGAGGCGGCAGCTGGGGACTCTTGTTGGAGGTGGGGAAGCCTCTTTCCAGAGCACCGGTGGCTGGGTCTCAGACCCTCCTGCGCAGGCTGGCCCGGAACCAGCCCCAAGACCCTCTTTGTCTGCACAGCTCATCCAAAGGACCAGTTTTGGCAGGCTGGCCAGAGTCTTCTCCCGTGGGCGAGTTGGGGCCAGTGAGACCCAAACTCTGAGCTGCAGGCCAGTCTCCTCGGGCTGGCAAAGTCTCACCGTGACCCTCTTCTGGGTGCTGCTGCGAGATACCTGGGAAGCATCAGCCCCTCCCGTCTGGGACCCCACCGTCCTCTGCACTCAGGGAGCATGAGGCTTCTTTGCAGCTGGGTCCTCAGGTGGTGGTCAGAGTGCTTGGCCTCTCCTCCAGACCAGAGGACACGTGTTCTCATGGCAGGCTGCACCCCTGAGGCCTCCTGAACTTGGTGGGAGCTAGAGCCCCTGGGGGCTGGGCAGGAATCTTGTCCTGCCCAGGGGAACCTGGGACCCAGAGGGGTCCCGAGGGGTGGGCAGCTGACTGTGGCTGAGTCCAGAGGCCAGAGAGGCTGGGACAGCTGCATTTACTGTCCAAGCTCTGGGCCTTTCTGGATGGAGCCGGCCCCAGGGCTCTGGAGCTTCGGGGGTGGGGTGGGGTGGGGTGGGGTAAGTCTCTCTGCTAATCAGGTGGCCGAGGGCCCAACCCAGCATCTCTGCAGCCTCTCCTGAGCCAGGCGCTTTCACCTTCGTCTCCTTCCTGGGAAAGCCAAGTCCCACGGCTGTCCCCCCACGAGGACACCATTCCCCTGGATTGGACTGTCTGCTTTCCTGCCAGCTTCCAATGCTGATCATTCTGGGGCTGGGCCACGTACCCTCTTGAATGTTATAAGGACACAGGGGGTGTATCCCGTGAAAAAAGATCAATATATTACTGTTTTTTGTTTTTGTTTTTGTTTTTTTACAAAAATTAAAAATGTCCACACGCATCTGTACAGGTTGTGAGCTGGGTGCGGGGGTCACTGGAAGAGAAGGGAGAGACCGAAGGTGAGCAAGGAGGCCCCAGAGGCCCCGCCCTTGTCTGGGCATCCTGTCCTGCCCATTTCTTCTAGAACACGTGTGCCCCAGTCCTCTCATCCCCGGCTCAGGGCTTCTACCTCCTCTCAGTGGGGCAGTTTGGACAAAATCCCAGGCTTTGTCCTGGCTGGGCCAGGCACTGAGTGAGCCCAGGGTGGGCTGTGCCCAATCACCCAGGACCACGGCCCCAAGCCTTGAGCCACCTGATGGGAGAGTCAAAACTAGGGTCATGTCATCATGGGGAAACCCAGCTATTCAGGTGCTATTGGGGAGCTGCAGATATCAGCCCCTGGGGGCCCCCTCGTTGTCCCCCTCCTCCCAGCCTGCCCTAGAGACTCTTCCCTGCAAGGTACCTTATGCCAGCAGCCGGGCACGGGCAGCCCATCGGGGCCCTGGAAAAGAAAAAGGTTTCAGTGATGGGGCGGGGGGACTGATGAGCTCCCTGCACTCCATACACTCTTGCCCTGGGTGTCGGGAGGTGTAGCCCTGGGAGCTGCCACACGAGGCCAATGGACCCCACTAAGGCAGGGCGCGAATGCTTGTCCACCTGGGTAGTCGGGTCACGAGACAGGTGGGCCTCTCACTGCACTTGCTCTGAGTGCATCCCTACGGGGCTTTGTTTGTTGGGACACCTGGGCAGGGGACAGAACCAGGGCACCGTGGAGGATCGGGGGTTGTGCTGGAATCTGCTGGCCAGGAGATCGAAGCTCCTGACGCTGGCTCTGGCCCCTCACGCGGGGGCCTGACAGCTCTAGGGAGTTTCATCAAGAGCGTTTGAAGGACAGTCCAGGAAGCAGGATGCCCCTGCAGCCTGTCCTGGTCCCTGTGTCTGGGTCTGAGGGGCAGACGGGGCAGGATGAGGCTCTCAGGGTAGAGAGCGGGGTGGGGGTTGGGGCACCAGCAAAGCCAACGCTGGCTCAGCATTCAGACACAAGATGGGGTGGGGCGGGTGTCCCAGGCAGCCCGGAGGGCGGGGGAGCTGGAGAGGGGCCATGGCTGACCCGTCAGTCAGCCTAGAGTCTCTGGGGAACCCCGGCACGGAAAACACTTCACTCTGGAGGCACCCATGGGAGCACAGCCCCCAGAACTGCCGTGGCCCCACCAAAGGGAAGGGGGCAGGAGGGGCTGGAAGGAAGGGAAGGCAGGATAGAGGAGAGGGGAGTCAGAGTGGTGGGCACAGGTGCCCGGAATGCCCTGCCCTGCCCAGCCCCACCCAGCCCAGCACACAGCACACAGCAAGCCACATCTCATACCGCAGGGCAGGGCCCCCCGGAGCCCGGCGCCCCTCACTTGCCTCCACATTTGGGATTCTCCTGTTTCAAAGACAAAGGCTGAATGACTTGGATGGAAGTCTCGGCCCAGGGCCTGGAGCAGCGAGGCTGGGCCCCCCGTGTCCCCCTGCACTTTATGCCTACCACTCTGCTCTTCTTGTCTTTTTCTCATTCACCCCTCAAGCCATCTGGGGGTAGGGAGTAGCACCCTCACTGCATGGATGGGAAGACTGAAGAACAGAGGACCGGGCCTCTGGGATCCCTCACCCAGGATCCCCCTTTGTTAGGTGGCCGGCACGCATTGGGGCTGGGGATGGCCCGGGTATGGCTATCTGCTCGGTCTTAGTCTGGAAACGCCCTGCTTTGGGGCGCTCCACGTCCGAGTCTGATGTGTGAACCCTCCCAGCCCTGCGGGGAAGGGAAGTGAAGTGTGGTTCCATCAGGCCTGTGGTCTGGTGGGCCGAGAGAAGGAAAGGAGGAAGGTGTGGGGAGCAGGGAAGGATTCTGGGGCATGCAGAGGAGGTGCAGGGGCCAGGTGGGGCCACCCACACCAGCCAAAGCCTCCTAACCCCCTTTAGGGCCAAGGAAGCTGAGAAATGAGAGGCGGTGACGCTGGCAAGGACTCTGCCCCGGGGAGGGGGTGGGTCGCCCTGAACCATGCCCCTGAAGGGATTCAGGACCAGAGCGAGGGGAGCCTCCGTGATGGCAGGGACAGCCATGGTGGTCTCTCGGGACTTGCAAGTGAGCTATGTGGACAGAGAAGACATAGTCCCGAGGCGGCGAAGACCTGGGGTGGGGCTCCCACTCTGCTCCGACACGTACCACAGGACATGGCTGGTCCAGGCCCGGTGGTCCTGGCTCACCCTTCTGGCCCTTCACGCCTTTCCGGCCCGGGACGCCTCGCTCCCCCTGCACAAGGAGGGAGATGGGGGCATGGCCATGGCTGCCAGGCCCAGGACCCCTTTTCCACTTCTCAGAGGGATGGGCCTCCAGCTGGCAGCCACCCCTGTCGTGCTGCACCCGCCTCCAACCTCCCCCTGCCCTGGCTCCTTTCCTGCTGCCCCCCTTCTCTCCACGTGCTCCCCACCTTCTCTCCACGTTCGCTCCGGTCACCTTTCTCTCCTCGGGGCCCAGGGAACCCCTGGCCAAAGGAATAAAATGAGGTTTGAGGTTTGCTCTTGCTCTCCGTTCATCTCCATGACCCTCCCATCCGTCACTGCCCTGCCCCCATGCCTATTGGTGGCAAAAACTGGGCCCGGTCCAGCTCCTAGGTGACACGTAGGCTGGGTGCAAGGCTGGTTTAGAGACAAGTGTGCATTCAGGACACCAGCGCTGCTTCCTCCACGGGAGAACAGTGCCGGTGTCTCTGGACAGACGCCCTCAGGCAGAGTGGCCGGCCAGGGGCTTTCTCTTGCGTCTCTGTCCCATGCAGCTGGTGCTGGCCCAAGCGTGGCTAGGGACAGAGACTCAGGAAACTCGGGATGTTTGTGTTACTATATTTGCCAGACTAAGAAATCATGACCTCCGTTCTCTGCCTCTGGCTTGATCTCTTATGCCCCTACCCGCCCATCCACCCATCTGTCCATTCGTCCATTTGTCTATCCACTCATGCAACCAACATTTCTAAGCATCCACTAGGAACTGCGTTGTGGGCTGGATACTGAAGACAGAGAAACGGATTTGATGGGTCTCTCCTCTCCCCCTTTTTATTTTCTGTGTCTGAGGATGTTTTGACATCTTGAACTTGCTGGGCAGGGACAGGCTGCCCTGCCCTCACGCCCGCTCTTAGGGGTAACAAAGGGCGGGCCTGGGAGCACGTTTCATATGTAAACCAACAATCTCCCCCCCCCCCCCCCCCGTCATCCCCCTTATCTGCCTCTCACGCACAAGCTGATACTTCCTCTGCCCTAAATTATCCCCAGGCCGGGTACCAGGACGCCAGGGGGCCACCCCTCCAGCCCAGAGCCCGCCTGCATCGTTCATACTTGCCCGTCTTCAACTGTTTCCTGTGCCCGGCCTGCCTTCCCTGAGGAAACCCACATAAAAGCTCTGCCCCCCCACCCCTTTCTTTCCCCCCACCAAACCTGGTGCTTCCCCATGGGGCACTGCATAGCGAGGTGAGCCCTTCCCTCGGGAACCCTAATAGCCCACTCTCTCTTCAATGGCATTGACCTCTCTGGGTCGTCACTCGGTCACCTCCGTAAATTAAAACCCCGCAGGAACAAATGGGACACTTCCCTCACGGTCTAACATGACAGGCAAGAGGGCAGAGAAGATGATGGTCGATGCTCAGTGACACAGGATGAACCAGATGCCATGGGGTCCCGGGGAGAGGGGCTGTTCTACCCGGGTCTGAGATCAGGGAGGCTGAGCAGAATCCCCATGGCAGCTGGGCCTGGTGGAGTGGGCGCGGGGCCGAAGGCTTGCCAGCTAGAGCAGGTGGGCATGGCTTTGAGATGCTGCTCTGAGCCATGAAGGCCACTGAGGCCACACTCTGGACCTCCCTGGGTCCAGAGGGTGAACAGGATTCAGCATTGGCTTCTTCTCTGGACCGTCTCAGGGATGGACCACCACACTCCCAGTCAGAAACTCTGTGTGTCTGCAGTTGCTCTCCCAGGGGACATTCTCTCCTCCAAGTCCAGGGTGGACACCAGAGTCCCTGCAGCCCTGATTCTGGTCAGGGAGCATGTGATCAGGCCTGGCCAACCAGGGCACTGCATTTCTTATGGCCAAGTTGATGTTTCAGCATTGACCCAACTGGGGCCAGTGAGAACTGATGAGTCTTTTCTAAAAGGAGAGTGAAGCACATAGTCATTCTCCAGGGTTTGGGTCTGGGAGGATGTGGGTCTGGGGCTATTGCCTCCATCCCATCACCACACCTAACTTGAAATGATACCCCCACAGCAGAAGCACAGATAATAAGCTTGAGAGGCTGGGTTGTGTGGATTTTGCATTGTCCCTCTGGATTTTTCAGTTAGGAGTCAGTTTAAGCCAGTTTGAACTGTTTTCTGTTGCTGGCAACCCAGACACTTGATCCAATCAACTTTGGACTAATATTTCCTCTCCTCTCCTTCCCACAGTAATGTCCTAGCTGAAGCTTCATCATCTCTCACCAGGATATTGCAACACTGCTCTCCTCACCTTCCTGTTCCAATGCATCATCCTTCCGTCCAGTTATCCATCATCCATTCACCCATCATCCATCTACCCATCTTCCATCCACCCATCATCCATCACCCATCTTCCATCCATCACCCATCCACCCATCATCCATCCATCATCCATCTATCCATCTTCCATCCACCCATCATCCATCCTTCCACCCATCCATCATCCATCCACCCATCGTCCAT
>NW_023270426.1:352234-370489 GCF_011800145.1 Mirounga leonina | reverse complement strand
ATCCATCCATCCATCCATCCACCCATCAAGTACCTACTCTGGGCTGTGAACTAGACTTGGCACTGGGGACCCAGAGGAAACCAGTCAGTTGGGAGTCCCAGCCCTGAGGAAGGGGGTCACATCCAAGCCCAGTAGATCAGATTACTGTACGGTCAGTGCAAGGGCAGAAGCTACACACAAGAAGAGCCTGATCACTGTGAACGATGAGATACTTACATCTAGTCCTGGCTCCCCAGGTCTTCCCTGAAGAGAGACAAAGAGGACATGTAAGGGGCCAGGGAGGGGGTGTTGGGAGCACTACTGCTGGGATGTTCAGCCTTGTGAGTTGTCCACAAGCCTGATTTCTGGCTCTGGGATGGTGTAGTGCAGGGGGTTGAGTCCCCAAGACCGAGTGACACCGTAAACGTGCAGCCATACTTGGTAGGCATTAAAGGAAGGTCATTACCTTCTCTCCTTTGGTTCCTGGCAGCCCGATAAGGCCTGGCGGGCCAGCTGGCCCCTGGGTGGAAAAGGAATGGGTCAATTACAGGAATTAGTTACAGGAATTAGTGCCCCAGAGGGATAAACGAGGCTCATGACACTCACAGGCAGGCCGCTGGGGCCTCTCTCACCCAACACACCCTTCTCTCCCTTTACTCCATCCAAGCCCTGGAAGCAAAGAGGAGACATCGGTCAGGGGGAAGGGCTCAGACAGACAGCAGGACAGGAAAGCTTGGGGCCTCAGTGTGAGCTGGGGAGTGCAGGGCAGAATGGACACCAGGCTCTCACGGGCTTGACCCCAGCTTCCTTCCAGTACAAACAGTAACCAGAACCCACACATGGGCTCCCTCACACCCATTTCACAGATGAGTAAAGACAGGCAGAGCGAGGGGCAGGGACAGGTCCAGACGCACAGCCAAGAAGCAGCAAGGCTGAAGACCCGTCGGGTTTCTGAGCCCCAGCCTTGGACCTCATCCCTGACAGCAGCTGCCTCTTCTAAACACGACCTCGGGAGGGCCGTGGGGCCAAACAGAACCAGAAGCAGCACATCTGGTCGGGCCATGTGCTTGGCCCCGCTCGGCTGTGGGATTCATGTCTGAGTCCCGCTGGCCTCTGGGCTGGGGAATCAGAGATGTACTCTCCCCCAGAGTGAGTGGAAGAGAAACCAGACCTAGCAAGCTGTGAAGCCAGCTGGCCTCCCCCACACGGGGCACATGGGCAGACCACACTCACGGTTTTAATTTAAGAGCAGAGATCATGACATTATGTAATATACACCAAACCCAAGACTTCATGTCCAGCCTGTGGGCAGTTGAGAGACAGCTCTGTGCGTAGGGGGCAGGGGGGAAGCGTGTACAGAATGGGGGCGTGGCACAAGGAGGCAGAGGCTGCAGATGAGGGCTCGGGCAGAGGGACAGGGTGAAAGTACAGAGTCCCAGTGTAGGGCTAGGGGGCACCAGCTCCGAGGACATCAGGGAGGTTGTGCTCCAGGGGATTCAGAATGTTCAGGCCCTGGGATAATACAGAGCTGGTTTGGGGCCAAGTGCAGGGCTCTCACTGCTCATTAGCAAGGCTTTCTGGAACTATCCAGGCTGGGCATCTGCAGTGAGTAGAGGGGTTTCCAGAACTTACCTTGGGACCCTGGATTCCCTGAAGGCCCTGGAGGAGGAGGAGAGTGGTCACAAAGGCTTATAGGCCACTCACTGGCCCCGTGGCCCTGACCTCTGCAGACTCCCAAGCCCAGACCCAGGCTCTCCCATATTGCTTGATGTGTCCCCTCCCCACCGGAAATCCTGTCCTCCCCTGGGTCACAGCTCCAGGCCTGGGCTCACCACCCCTGCATATCTCAGCTACTTCACACCAAACGTTCTTACCATGGGGCCTGGGGGACCAGGTGGGCCGGGGGGCCCCGGCGCCACTATGATCTGGGCCTAGGAAGCAGTCAGAGATGGGTTAGTCACCCCCGCCCCGTCATACCTCACTCGTCCACGCTTGAACGCACTGGGCATCAGATGAGCACTCCTGGCAGGGTGGTGCTGGGCCCTGAGCCACTGGGCTGAGTCTCTCCAGAAGGGCACTGCCTGGTGGGGGGCCCAGGGGCTGGCCTTTGGGGTTCTCAGACGGGCCTCAGTTGGAGGACATAGCCCGAGGTGCCCCCTTCCCCCTCCCTCGCTGCCCACAGAAAGGTGGCCTTTCTGTCCCAAGGTTTGGGGCCCCTGGGCCAGGCATTGAGGGGAGACCCTGGTCCTCAGCAGCCCCCCTTACCAGACTCTCCCGTAGGCTGTCAGATGCCGACTCTCCCTTTTCGCCCTTGCGACCATCGGTGCCCTGTAGGACAGCCTGGCCTTCAGCCCTTTCTGCCCATCACCAGACCCACCACCCACGGTGGTCAGCACCTCCCCTGCCTTCCCCATGAGGCCTCCAGCAGCAACGATGAGTTGGCCTTTGCAGCTTGAAGCAGTTGCCCCTAAATTGGTGACACGCGCTGGGTGCCCAGCAAGTGGGTGTTTGGAGAGCACACTGACAGCTGTATAAATTATTTCCTGGGGGGCAAGGGGGCACCCAGCTCTCTAGCTGAGGGAGCCCCATGGATGGACATCAGATGCGAAGAGGGGGCCCCTGCTGGCCACTTGAACCCACAGCTCTTTCTGTCCAGCCACAATGACTATGATGGTGGGTATTTTATCATGTGGCCAGCCACCACTCTCAGCCCTGTTGGGCAGGCCCTCGTGAGTGGGAGGAGGTTATCATCCCCATTTTAGAGGTGGGGAAACCAAGGCCCAGGGAGGTCAGGACACTCGTGCAGGCTTCCAGAGCCAGCAGGGGACAGAGCAGGATGCAAACTTGAGCAGTCAGGGTGGGCTCTAACCACCCTTTGTGCCACCTTTGCGAAGGCCTTGGGAGGTAGGCGGTAGGTCCGTGTACAGAGGCTCAGAAGACCAAGCAGCGAGGGCTGAGTCCGAGCTTTCTTTCCAAGGCTCGGTGCCCCTGGGCCAGGTGGAGTTGGCAGGGCCCCAGCGGTGCCCCCCCCCCCCCCCGCAGCTGCTGTTGTGGGCACACATTGGCCCTGGAACCCCACCGGGGGCAGAGTGGGGTGGGGCCCACGCAGCCACCTACCGGGAGGCCCGACAGGCCCATCTCGCCCACCTCCCCTTTGGGTCCGGTCGGCCCAGCCTCTCCCGGGTCTCCTTTGGCTCCTTTGGGACCCTGCGAGCCACAAGAACAAGGGGTTGGTAGAACTCAGCAGCTATGTTCCCTTCCCCCAGAGGGTCCCCAGAGCTTAGTCCTGGCCAGGCTAGACCCCCACCCCTACGTCTTCATCCTGGGTCCCTGCCTCTGGCCCAGGCGGTGAATGCACCGAGGGGCCTGGATGAAGACAGGGGTGCAAGGGGGGAGGGGTGGAGGGAGTGGGACTGGGCAGCCCCTGCAGGGGCGCTTACAGAGCTTGGTGGGGGTCAACCCTGACCTCGCATCTCAGGAACCTGCACCGGGAGCCCGCAGCCCCCACGTACAACCAACCATCCACCCAGTGCCCCTTCCGGCCACTCATTCTCTCTCCCAGCCAATCATGGAACGTCCAAGACGCGGCCCTAAAGCCACCGCCATGAGTGTCCAGTGATGCCCCTGACACTGTGCTGTGTGTGGGGGGACACACAGGTGTGTACTTACAGCAATACTCATAGGACCCAGGGTAAGGGGAACGACATTAGCTAGCATTTGAAGACTCTTCCCTAGATTGCGCCCCGCACACTGCTCTGTGTTTTCCACACACACAATTACGTAAGTCTTACAACTGTGACCATCCTCCCCTCCAGATGAGGATCTGAGGCTGCCAGAAAGTGAGCAGCTTGCCCGAGGCCTAAGGGCAGAACCAGGACGTGTGCCCAGGCAGCGTACTCTGTCCTGTGGCCTCTAACTCTGCGCGCGCACACACACACACACACACATGTATGCACGCACACACATGCACACACGCAGCCCACCACTAGGCACCAGGATCACCAAGCAAACGAAAGGCCCAGAGACCTTCTCTCCGTCGATTCCCGGGGCACCAGGCAATCCCAGCTCGCCCTGGAAGGGAACAGAAAGCAATAGAGGTTACGGTGTCCCGTGGTTGAGCCCCAAGAGGGCCTTGTGGCTGGGCTGCCTCCTCTCCCCGATCAGCACGATGTCCCTGGGTTGGATCCCTGAAGTGGGTGGGGTCCAGGAAGGTGCCCACTGGGTGCGCAGCACCCTCCTCAGCTCCTCTGGGCAGATGCAGACCAGGGCTATAATTTACAGTCTGGGAAGTTACAGCTTGGGAAACTGAGGCTCGGGGGGGATCCAATGACTCGTTGCAGGCCACACAGCCCAGGGCAATGGCCGGGACCAGATCTTGCGATTTCCATGTCTCCTGAGCCACGCAGGCAGGCGGTAAACAATGTGTACTGGCCATGAGAACGGCTATGTCTGCCATCTATGGGACCTGGGGACGTCACGAGGGCTTACGCGTGTGACTGGGGCTTCCAGGGAGGAGCTAGGGCTGGGAGCAAGGCATCCAGCTTGGTTAGGAAGGAGCGGGGCCACGTTCTCTGAGCCCCCAGGAGCTGGGCCAGGATGCCAGGAGAGAAGAGGGTGAGCATGGCAGAGAGGAGAGGGGAGGTGGGCGCTGGAGTTAAGGGGCTTGGAGGGGGCCACACAACAGGCCTGTGAACTCACCTTGGCTCCGGGGATCCCAGGTGGGCCTGGGGGCCCCTGTGGCCCGGGAGGACCCTGTATGTGAAAGTCAAGCTGGTCAGTGTTTACGCAGGTCCTCCCCCGCATTGCTGGCTCACCCCTTCCCCCCAGGGGCCAGGGCTCTGTCAGGCTGGCCTGCAACAGGTTGAGGGTCCTCATAGCCTGCTTCCCACCCAGTCCCCCGACTCCTGTCTTGCAGCGGGGGGGGGGGCAGGGAGGTGGCACCAGGGACCGGGTGGGATACCACGGTGTCCACTGCCACAGTGGGTCCAGGTTCCCCCTACCTTCAGAGCTAGTATCCCCCAAATATAGATTTCTTCACAATACTCCCCTGCTCAAGATCCTGCGATGGCTCCCTATGGCCTCTTGCATGCAGCAAGCATAAATCCCCTTTGGCATTCAAGGCCAGCTAACAATGTTATCCCTGACGGTGGCCCAGCACTGCCCTCTCTGTCCCTCCCGTGAGCTCTGCCCATCGGCTCTGCTGCCGGCTGTCTGCTAGTGCTGGAGAGTCCTGGGTAAGGGATGGCACCTGCAGCATCTCTAGGTCTGACCCCGCTCCCAAGCTCCCGCTCTGGCCCAGGCTTCCCACAAACCACCTGCCCACCGTGGCTCATCGTCGCCCTCCAGACTTGTGCCCCTCCTCAAGGCTGCACCCCGCCCAGCCCCTCCTCCCAGCGACCTGTGCCCTCCTTGCTGGCACCTCCATGGAGACATCTCTGGTCTTCCTATCTTCCTCCATTCTCCCACCCAGGCCCAGAGCCCACCCCCACCCCGCCATGGCCTCCCTGCCTCCAGTTGCCCCCACACCCACTTTTATTCACCTTCCATGCCATTCCTCAGCTAACCTGCCCACAATATGTATGTGTATATATATATTTTAAAGATTTTATTTATTTATTTGACAGTGAGAGAGAGAGAGAGAGAGAGAGTGCACAAGCAGGGGGAGGGGCAGAGGGAAAGGGAGAAGCAGGGAGCCCAACTCGGGGATCAATCCCAGGACCCTGAGATCATGACCTGAGCCAAAGGCAGACGTTTAACCGATGGAGCCACCCAGACACCCCACAATATGTATTGTGAACCCCACTTCTTGGCTCAAGAACCAACTGTGGCAGCCCACTGCCCATCGGCTGGAGGCATCATTCCAATCTGGCATCCAGAATCTTCCTCCTGCCTCCCTGCACTCAGGCTGCTTCTCCAAGCAGGGCCTGGACACACCATGCCTGTGCATGCCCTCGGGCCACGCCACGCCACACCACACCACACCACACCGTGCAGGCCTGGGGTGGGCCACAGTTACCATCAGCTTGTACTTCCCCGAGGCCTGTGGGAGAGAACTGGAATGGAGCTCAGGTGGGGTCAGGTGCCGAGGGCCCAGTCTGGTCTCTGATGCCTGCCCCTCGCCCTCCCGAGCTCCCTTCCTCGGGAGTCGTGAGTGGCTTGCACCCAACCCCTCTCCCTACGGGGGATGGGTCCCAAGTCTGTCGGCCACCGGGCAGGGCTCAGTGGCCGCGCATCTCCTGAGGCTCCTTGGGGGCAGGCGGGGCTGCTGTCATCCCCCCACCCCAACAGCTACTAGAAGACCTAGCCCTCCAGTCTGTGTTCCCCAGGAAGGTGCCAGGAGGTCCTGCGGAGACCGGACATCAGGAAAGGCTCTGTCTCCTGCCCGTGAGCGGGGAGCTTCCCTTTTTGCTTTGGCCTCTGGGGAGCTCGGGGCCACATAAGCCATATTCACGGCAGCTCTTAGCATCCATGGGGGGGCTCAGCATAGCCCTGATTTCCTTATTGGGGCGCACCTGGTGAAGCTGGGGTCTTTGTGCTAAAATCCCCCCCCCCCAAAGAAATGCAGGATTGATATGCAAAGTATGTGGTTGTCTTCGGAAAAGAACCAGGATGTATCCTGCTCCTGCCAGGAAACTACCTTAAGGGCATCCAGGATCCTGCCATCGTAGTCAATCACCACTGTGTCTCCTTGCTCGCCCTTGAGGCCCTGGGGACCCTGAGGCAGAGGAAAAGAGAAAGTAAGAATTTCAGGGCAGAGCCTTGGCAGCCGCGTCTGTATCTCAACCAGGGACCCTAGGAACCTGACCCCCACGAAGGAAGGTCCGTGTGCCGTGTGCTGGCTCAGCTCTAACCCGATGGGACCCCCGCGAGTTCATCCTCTGGAATCTACATGGCCACCGGCACCCCAGTCCCTGAGAGAGCGTTCCAGGGCCCAGGCAGCAGGCATCCCGGAGGAAAGCGGGGAGGGAGGCCTAGAGCCAACGGAGGAACCTGCCCACAATGGGTCTGGCTGCCTTTTGCGTGGGACTTGAAGTCCCCTGAGGTCTTATCCCGGAGTTCTCCGATTTTTAATCTCTTTTGATTTTTAAATGTCGGCCAACAAAGGCGCAAAAATCAACACACTCCCCCAAACGCCCAGACACTGTGTAGACCAAGTGCAACTGTCCCAGCTGGATCTTGGCCTTGTGCCCCTGACTCCTAGGCTCTGGTCGAGGCTGTGCACGCCACGCACTCGCAACGAGCACACGTCCACCCGGGCCTGCATGCTCTGTCTGAGAACGCACGTGTCCCCGCCCACCTGTCCCCGCCCGCACGTGCTCGGCTGCCGGCCCCGCCCTTCCTTTCCGAGCCCCAGGCTGCTCTCTGCGGGGGCCCACTGTGAGGGGAGGGCAGCGCTCTGCTCAGGGGCCAGGGCCTCCGCTGCCAGCAGCCTCCTCGGTCATGATCACACAGAATCCCACAGCCAGTGCCTCATCCAGCCCTGGCCACCTGCGTGACCTTGTTTTTTCCGAGGAGAAAAGCAGCCTCCGGGAGCATGAGGGCACCGAGCAGAGAGAACAGGATCCCGGATGTTGACTTAAAAAGGTGGGTTGATAGCGGCTGGTCACAAAAGGTCACAAAAGATCAGAGACCAGCTGGGGAGGCTGTGGGTCTGGAGAGAGGAGCGAACCTCAAGGTGGGGCAAGGCCCCCCACAGGGGGAAGGTTCCCCCCTCCCCAGGTGGCGCATTGGAGGTCTGTGCTTGAATATGAGAAGACAAGACTCTGGGAGGGCTAACACTCACCTGGGGAGGCCTTGCTTTCGCACGTGTGTATTTGAACGTTTTACCAAAAGCAGGTATTGTGAGATTAAAAAAAAATTTTTTTTTAAATCGCTAATGAATGATTATTAAAAAAAGACTCCCATTTCCTGGGACTCTACTGCTCCCCTGGGGCCTCCCCGGGGGACAGGGCCTTCTGAAGAACCCGGCCCGTGGGTCCCCTCGGTGTGCCCAGAGGGGAGACTTGCTTACCCGCAGTCCTGACACTCCATCGGCGCCTCGCGGGCCAGGCTCTCCCTGTGGAGACGTGAGGTTGCAGCCATGTGCGCACGGCCGCCCCATGCCCCTCCAGTCTCCAAGTCACCAAAAAGCGCAGGGCCCACGTGCTGGAGCCCCAAGGGACCAATGTACATGGCCGACACCCCAGGAACAGGGATCCTGGAAGGAGGGCCTGTGGGAGCCTCCTTGGCCCCATGGTGTGTAGAGATGGGCCACTGAGGGAGACCCTGGCGCCCCTGGCTACAAGGTGATTTAGCCACATGGCTGAGCTTGGTGGAGGCTTGTCACTCACCCAAACCTGTGGCCACCCCCTCTGGCCAGCCTCTGACTGCCTGTGGAACGAGGCCCCTAGGCCCATGCCCTCCCAGGACTCCCCAGTTTCACCCCAGGATGGGGGCACTGGTCTGAGCCGCGCACTGTAAGGCACCTTTGGACCTGGGGCGCCGTCCACACCATTTTCTCCTCGAGGCCCCACGTTCCCTGGCTCGCCCTGTAACAGAGACATTCACAGCTGAGTGAGGGCCAGGTGCAGGCTGGGGGCTGCCTGGGCCTCGTGGCTTTGAGAGCTTCTTGGGGAACACGCCTGAGCCCCCCTGGGGTTGAGAGGAGATGGGACTCTGGACCACACCACCTTCTCTGGTCTGGGTCTTGGCGTATAGTTAGGGCCCCTCAGGGGCTCTGGAGATATTTTGGAGGCAGGCTGGCAGTCTCCATGGTCTGGGGAAGCAAGGATGATATCCTGGTCCTAGCTGGGGGACAGGATAGAGTGGGGGCCACCTGAGATGGGAACTAGGAGGGCCTGAGGATGTGCGGGGAGGCAAATGGCTGGATGGGATGCCCCACCTGGTGTCAAGTGGGGTCCGGGGCCTCCCCTGGTCTCTCTCTGGCCTGCCCTGGGCATCAGCAGGTGCCCCCCCCACTGTGAAAGGGTCAGCCGGGGGCCTCACCAGACCGATGGGAACTGAGGGAGGTGTGAGGCAGGGGGCCCTGTGGGGGAGGCACAGGTACCTACCTTGGGGCCTGGGGGTCCAGGGAGCCCTGGCTGGCTTGGCGTCCCGTCATCCCCCTGAGGAGAGAGCAGCTGAGGTGCAGCCCTCAGGCCTGGGCAGACCTGCTTTGGCTGTCTCCGCCCCTGCCCCCCCCCCCCCCCCCCCCAGCCCTCTGCTGGCCCCAGCCCTGGTCACACTGGGTGGGGACGGGTGGGGCAGGTTCCCTGGGGCCAGCCCAGAGCACGCGTCAGCAGGGGTGCACCGAAGGAAGGGGTGGGTAGGTGGAGGGGAGGGGATTCGTTCCTTCAGTCAACACATAGCTTGTGAGCACCGTGAGCACCGTCTGTGGGCCAGGCAGGCAGGGTCCCTGCTCAGTGGGGGAGAGAGAGGCCTGAGGGCAAAGAAATGTCCAGATAAACACCTAGGGCCAGGCCAGGAGGTAGAAGCAGTGCTGGGAAGAGAGTGTAAGAGGGTGGCAGGATGGAGGGACTGAGAGGGATGGTCACCTGGGAGAGGGGACAGCTTTTTGGAGACCTGGCAAGGGATGGGGTGGGGGGAGATCACCCCAGGCCAGTGGTTCCCAAATTTGAGTGCGTACCACCATTCTGATACTTGTCTACCTGGAGAGAACGTCGGATCCCACCAGTTAAGGGCCCAGTCCTACAAGACTGCCCTGGCCCCCCAGCCCACTCCGGGGAACCAGGAGTAAGCCGGCTCTCACTTGTGTTACAGATCAACCCGCCATAGACTGAAGATTCCCACCACCTCGTCCTTGGGTTCCATTAACTTGCTAGAGCGGCTCACAGAATTCAGGGAAACACTCTGCTTACTAGATTCCCAATTTATTATAAAGGACAGAACTCAGGAACAGCCAGATGGAAGAGATGCAGCAGGCAAGGTATGGGGAAGGGGCGTGGAGCATCTGTGACCTCTCCAGGCATGCTGCTCTCCCCAAATCTCCCTGTGTTCACCCACCCGGACTCTCTCAGAACCCCATCCTTTTGGGTTTTTATGGAGGCTTAATTCCATAGGTGTGAGTGATGAAATCACTGGCCACTGGTGAAATTGGTTCAACCTCCAGCCCCTCCCTGGAGGGCTGGTGACCAGGACTGAAAGTTCCAACCCTCCAATCATGTGGTTGTTTCTCTAGGCAACGAGCCCCCATCCTGGGGGGTGGGTGTGTGTCCTCAAAGTCGCCTCATTAACATAACAATAGACCCCTTCAAATCAGGTTCATCACCCAGGACATTCCAAGGGTTTTAGGAGCTCTGCTCCAGAAACCAGAGGACTGAGACCAAATATGGATTTATTATAAATCACAACATCCCAGTGGCCCACCCCTAGTGTCTCTGACTAGGTGGCTCTGAGGTCGGCCCCGAAATGTGCCCGTCTAACAAGCCCCCAGTGATGCTGATACTAGCTGGTCCCAGGAACACACTCTGAGAACCACTGTCCAGACCCCTGAAGTGGGAATAAATTTGCTGTGTTTGCGGAAAGGAAAGAATGCGCGAATAAGTAGTGAATAAACGAAATCGGACTTCAGACACAGAGGACGGAGCAGTCATCCACAGTGAGGGCTTGGGTCTGGTGAGGACTTCCCTGTGGCCAGCCCCTGGCCCTGCCCCATGGGGAGCCCCTGCCCGTCTCCCCAGCCACTTCCCACACACCCACCAAAAAGCCCCTCCTGGGGGCCCCCCTCACCTTCTTTCCAGGAATGCCGGGCTCACCCTGAGGGGGGAAGCAGGGGGATGCAAGAGAGAGATCAGAGCATGGCCCAGACACCAGACCACTTGCTCTGGTAGAAGTGGCCTTGATGACCGGGTACAGCCAAGAGATCCCGGCCCCCCAGAGAGGTGCACATGGATGGTGGGTGGGGCTGACAGTCCTGGACTCCACTCCTGACCAGGTTCCCCCCACGCTGAATGACCCTGGGCAAGTCACTGCTCTTGCAAGTGGGGATGTGACGTCCCAGTCTCCAGGGGGTGTTTCTGAGATGAGGAAGAAAGCAAGGAAAGCCCTTCTCCTTCGGGGCAGAGCCCAGCTCCACCCCCCACCCCAGCAGGCAGAGAAGAAAAGAGCTGACCTGTGGGGTAGGGGAGGTGAGGTGAGCCCATCCCTCCCAGGCCTGGGGCAGCGGACAGGGAGGGGACAGGGAGTGAGGAGTACTCACCTTGGGCCCTGGGGGTCCCTTCAGGCCCTGGAACAAGAGAAGAAAAAGTATTAAATGGGGTCCTGAAGGCTGCTTCTGGGCCTCCTCCTCTTCTTCATTGTACAGAGGGTGATACCAAGTGCCAGAGGCCAGGCCTGATGCCCTGTGTCGAGGGCCGGCCTCCCCAAATGCCCTGGATACTGACCATCTCGCCGTCCCGTCCAGTCTCTCCTTTGGGACCCTGAGGAGGCAGAAGAGAACCTCTTGAGGGGACGCAGGGGATGAGGGGACGCAGGGAATCCCCGGTTAACAGAGCCCACTCCCCGTGCCAGGCCCTGGGCTGGGGCTGCAAGCAGTCTCTCGTTTCATGAGTTCTTGTTCCCACTTTGCAGATGAGAATGTTGAGGCTCGGGGAGTTAGGTGCCCAACGTGAATAGGAATGGATGAGCCATCTGAGTAGCTGGCTGCCCTGAGAGCGGACCCTGGTGGCAGTCTGGTGGCAGAGCTGGCTCTGCGTGGGATGGGAAGGACAGGCCTGAGTCCCTGCAGTAGGGGAAGGGGTAGTACCACGGAGTCTGGCCTCCAGGCTCTGGGTAGAACTATAGGAGGACAACTGAGCCTAACTAGTTAGTACTGGAGGGAGGGAGGGAAAGAGAAGGAGAGAGAGCCAGAGCTGGCGGAGGGGGTGGGGCGTAAAATCTGGGGAGGAAGCGCCCCCATATGGGTCTCAGGGTTAGGGTTAGGAATGCGACTAAAATTGCAACCAAGGTCAGGTTTAGGGTCTCTGGTTGTATTTGGGGTTAGGGTGGAGGGTAAGAGTTGGGCTTGGAGTCAGGTCAGAGTGCAGGGGTCAGAGGTAGAGTCTGGATACTAGCCAGAAATGAGGGTGCGGACCAGGATTTGGGAATGAGTTTGGGGTCAAGGTCTTAAACGGCATGAGGTATAAGGCTGGAGTGTGGCAGGTGTCTGGGTTGGCTGGGGTTGGGGTGCGGCATGGGTCTGGGTCTGGACTGGGGACAGGGGTATTCCACCTCTGTGCCCTCTCTTACCGCAGGGCCTTGTGCTCCCCTGGGGCCATCTTTTCCTGTGTCTCCAGGAGGGCCCCGGGCCCCAGGAGGTCCAGGGGGTCCCGGAGGCCCAGCAGCTCCATCTCGCCCTTGGTCTCCCTGGAAGAGATGGGTCCTGGCTTACTGTGAGGGGGAGGGAAGGGGCTCTGGTCTCCAGAGAGGAGCCTCTGCAGATGGACGGCCCGATGCCTTCTCTTCCCCAGCCCTTGGTGAGCTCAGAGCAAAGTGTTGGGCTTCTCCCTGCTTCTTGGCGGCCGCAGGAAGGGACAGGTCCCTGTACTTTGGCGTAAAAGGCTAACAGGACCTTCTACACTCCAAGGGATGTGCCATCTTCCCAGCCCTTAGTGCCCGGAGCCCAGCTCTGGTGTTTCGTTGAGAGATGAGACACGCTGGGTGCGGGAGTGAAGCATGTGGGCCCCACCAGCCCCCTTCTTCCTGGAAAGGGGGCGGCACACGTCCTGAAGGACCCTCCTCGTTGGTCAGCTCCTACTTTATTCAGTGCTGGAGGTGCGCTTCTGGGCACTTACCCAGAGAGATGAAAACTCACGCAAATCCTCACAGCAGCTCTTAGGTGTAACGGCCCCAAACTAGAAGCAACCCAAATTGTCCTTCCGTGGGTGGATGGTTAAGGGACGGGGCTACAGCCCTGTCACGGAGCCCTGCTCGGCAATAAATGGAAAGGAACGAGGAGGCACAGCCATGTTACAACGACTCGGATGCATCTTGAGGGAATGTTGCTGAGTGAGAAAAGCCGATCTTACAAGGTGACCATACTCTATGGCTGCAAATACACCACACGGCTGACACGGAAAGATCACAGAGATGGAGCGTGGGTCAGTGGCTGCCCGGGGCGGGGGTAGGGATGGGCGACTGTAGCAGCACAAGGGATCTTCGTGCGGTGGTCACTGGAATCTCCTGAGCGTGATGACGTCGCCCAGACTTAAGCACACCCAGATGGGCAAAATGGCTGAGCTCCGAATGGGGCAGGTGGATTGTGCCAATTTCCTGGTGGTGAGACTGTACTCCGGGGGAGGCCGGATGTCACCATCGGGGGAACGTGGAGGACAGGTGCATGGGGGATCATTTCGTACAACTAATTGTGAACCTACAGTTATCTCAAGATAAAAAGTTGAAAAAAAAAGAGCAACGAAAGGCCACAAAGTCTCAGTCATGCAGCAGCCTGTCCCCGACTCGAGGACCCGGTGTTAGTATGGGGTCAGACCTCAGGCAGCCGGAGCCCTCACCTCGTGGTCCCAGCTGCAAGGATGGGGGAACCACAGCGCCACTGGTGCTTTCTGTGGCCTCCGTGGTTCCCGCCCAGCACTGGCACCAAGCATAGTCATGGGGCTCGGCTGGCTCACCACGACAGCAGCCCCCAAACTTCCCGTGGACAGGAAAGGAGGAAGCCTCTTGTGGAGGTAGCCCCCGCTGCGTGCCCAGCACTGACCTCTCCGGAAGCTGGCTCGCCCAACCCTTGCGACCACCTGGCCAAGGCCCTGCTATGGACCCATTTTACAGATGGAGCAGTCGGGAACAGAGAGGGTAACTGTCTCCCCAGGGTTACAGAGCTAAGAAAGGCAGCACCTCTTCTGGCCACTGAGGCAAGCGATGCCTTTTGGATGCATTTTTAATCCCTGGATCCCATGATGTGAAGGTTCACCTTTCTGGCCAACTGGACTTTCAGACACAGTTCATTTGTTTCCCCCAATTAAAGAATTAACCGAGGCTCTCAGTGTCCACCACTCAGGGTCCCGACGCAGAGGCCATGACTCCAGTCCAAAGTAAAGAAAACCGACAGTTTGGTTAGCTAGCCCAGGCGCGGGTGGGGATGGTGGTGGGTAATTCCTCTTCCATTTGATGCTGTGTCAGGAAGACTTGGAAGATACCCCATTCCCCGCTGTTCCCTCCACAGCCCAGGGCCCCACGATGGGCACCACTGGCCGGACTCTACTTAATGAGGAGGAAAATGGGTTTCGACACTTGAGCAGGCCCCAGCAGAGGTTTGTAGGCTTGGCCTTGAATGACTTGGGACACGAGGCTGGCCTTGTATGTGCACTGGGATCGGCTGGCTGAGGTCTAACCCTGGAAATGCAGGGGTGAGTCAAGGGAGCACGCAAACCAGCAGGCCCGGACACGCCTTGAAGATGCGGCGACTGTACCCATGATGGTCTCTACTTATAAAGCCTGGATTGAGCTGTGGGAAAACCATCTGGCCAGCAAACAGGTTGTGTGGTCAGGAAGGCAGAAAGGGTGACTTAGGAAAGGACAAGGCTGTTTCTGAGGGCAAAGCCACTTCACCCAGACCAGCGACCGGGAGAGGCAGACTATGTTCTCCAAAGGTGGCCACTATGCTCGTTCCCATCCCACAGGCCCCTTGCAATGGGGTCCCACCCACCACACCCCATCAAGAGCTGGGGGCCTGTTCCTCTCTCTCCACCTTGACTTTGGATGGGCCCCGTGACTGATGGGACGGACAGGATGCTGAAGAAGTAAGGCCTGCCAGGCTCTTAACTGGCCTGGCAGGTACGCTTCCAGCCTCCTGGAATGCTAGTCTTGGGATGCCCCTCTGGGAGGCCCACTGCCACACTGGGAGAAGCCCTGAAGCACAGAGATCCCCCCAGCTGAGCTCCCAGCCAACAGCCGCACCGACCGAGGCCAAGGGAGGGTGCCATTGTCTTGGGCTGCAGGCCCAGCAGCCTCTGCCTTCGATGAGCGAGATCCCCCCACCAGCCCACAGGGTCGTGTGGGACAGTGACACGTTGCTGTTTTAAGCCCCGGAACTCTCAAGGGCGGAGGTTGTTTTGGAGGTGGCTTGAACCTTGGGACAACGAGGGGACACCCATGAAGGGCGGAGGAAGGGCTTTGGAAAGGATGTCTCGTGACTCCCGGGCTGGGGGAGTTCTAGTCTTTTGAGACGTGGGCACCCCCTTTTCAGAAGATCAGCGTGGCCAGCCGGGGCTCTCAGCTCCTGCTTGTGACCATCTGTGATGTGGGCCCTCCTGGCCTGGTGCACAAAGCAGGCTCGGAGCTGTGAGGCTGCAGAGCTGGGACTGGGACCCTGCCCACACCTGGTCCTGCAGCTGCTTTCCCTTCCCATCCCCCATCCACAGTGCCCACCTCTCAGCCCTGCTCCATCCCTGCCTCTAGGGCTTACAGAGGCAGGCTGGGGGGACTCGCTCACCCACTACAATTTCCACCCATAACCTTGAAAACCCCTGGGAGCACACCCCTCTAGTGCAGTCAGGCCTCCACCCCGGTGGTGGTAGGAATGGTGGCGGCATGCCTTTGGGGCCCCTTACATGACCCTCTCTCTGCCCAGATCTGCTTTGTGGGGCCCACCCCACCCGGGCTCTGTACTCTGCTTCGTTGAAGAGACCCCAGGCTTGGCATGAGGCCCTTCTGGGTCCCTTGGGCCTTGGGGACACTGAGGGCCAGGGGATCTACTGTCCCCATGCTGGGTGCTGGATGCCCATGTTTATGACTGCAATGAACCTTCGCCACAGCAGCTTGGGTCAGGGGCTGTCAATCCCACCCACCACAGTTGGAGAAACTGAGTCACAGAGGGGAAAGTGAGTCGCTCAAGGTTACTTGGCTGGTAAGTGGCTGAGCTCAGCTGCTGACCCATAACCTTCCCTCTTCCTGGGGTGCCAGCCATCCTCAGGAAGGTTAGTCTCGGGTCTGGGGCCAGTGCTAGCCCTGCTGTCTCCCCTGCTCCCCATCCATGGTGACAAGTAGGACTGGGAGGAAGCCCTGGGACTTCCATCCTGTGGCCACTTAAGTGAAACCACACAGAAGGACGGACGGTGGGTGGTGGGCAGAGACCGTGGGCCCGTGCGGTAAGGTGTAGGGAGCCAGAAGAAATGCTAGATACGCCTTATTATACGATAACACAAACTGTGTGGGGCGGGTGAGGGGGTCTTGCGTCAGCTCTTACCCGAGGGCCAAGGTCTCCGGGTGCACCCTAAAGACAAGAAGCAGGAAGACAGATCACTGCTACTATTATTACTTTATCATATGTATTGAGCATTTACTCTGTGCTCTGTGCTTTACATGCGTAGTCTCACCCAAGTCTAACAAACATAACATGTGGGCTCTATTTTTAATCTCCATTTCCAGTGAGGAAACTGAGGCACAGAGAGGCTAAGTAACCAGCCCAAGGTCACACAGCCAGCACACGCAGGGCTTGGAACCAGGCGCTGTGTTGTCTGGGGCCGGTCCCTAGACACAGCGGAGCAGAGACGAGCTGCTCCCACCGTGTCCTCTTGGAATCCTGGAACCTCGACACAGTGAGGGCTGGTTGATTGTTTGAAGTCACCAAGTTTTGGGGCAGGATGTTACGACGTGATGGATGCCAAGATGCCAATTTCTCTCTGAGTTCAAAGCCTCTGCTTTGTTCAGCCGGAGCCAACGAGAAGGAAATCTCTGTGAGATTGCTTTAACTGACAGATGGAGAAACTGAGGCCCACGGAGCCGGCCAACCCATCGAAAGCCATGCAGTTGGTGGTGGAGCCCTAACGCAAACCTGGATGCTCTGAGCCCTGGCTCCTGTACCCGGCACAGCTCTGAGGGTGGATGGGGACCCTGGCCGCCCTTACTTACCTCAGTGGGCACATCAGAGCAGGGGGCTGGGGTGGATGCGGCTGGGGTTCACCCAGCCCTTCCCTAGAAGCGTCCTGCCACACCTGCATCTGCTCTGGCCCCTCCCTAGCTCTGATCCCACAGTGGGACACACGGGTGGCCCCTCTCGCCCCCTCCCTTCCGTGGCACTTGGAGGTCCCAGCCCTCCAGGGGTCTGCCGTGACATTTCATGCCGAATGCCAGGGAGGCCTTTCTCACAAGGGGCTGTAAAGATCACAGGGGCAGCTCTTGGCCATCTGTTTGCCTGGGGGGGGCATGCACTCGTCACAAAGAATACCATCTATAATGACTGTTCAACTCTTCCCCCCACCAGGCTCTCCTGCCTCCCCCCCCCCCCCCCCGCCTTCATGATTACTTGCTTTGGAAACTCCTTATTTTGGGAAGACTGTGCTTTGAGTTTTGTCTTTCTCCGGTGGAGGGTGGGACTCCAATGTCACCCCCCGGGCACTTGAAATTGTTAAACATAAGCCGTGTAATCATTAGGAGGGAGGAACTCTTAGCCCCACTTTCCAGATGGGGAAACTGAGGCTCCAGGAGGGGTGTGACGTGCCTGGGGCCACACTCCGGAGCTGGGGTTTGGGAGCAGGTTTCTGGCGTCCATCATATCCCCAACTAGACAGCTGCCAGCATCACTTACCTTTTCCCCTTTGGGGCCTGGAAGTCCCTGTAGAAAAAAGGTGCAGAAAGACAGGCATGAGCGAGGAGGACTGGGCTGGCTCCCCTTCTGGCTTCCCTAAGGCTGTGGGGGCAGAAGGGCCTGTGAAGCTGAGCAGAGCTGTGGGTAGCTGGGTGGGGAAACACGTAAGTCTGTCTGCTTTTAATGAGGGCTGCCTTTGCTGGCCCCAAGGAAGCTCCACACCCCAGTCCTCTGCATGAGGGAGGCAGGGGACTTGAGGGTCGCCGGGACCTCTCAGTTGGGGTAGGGGCGCATGTGCTGTCACTCCCCCCAGAGAGCAGAGCCCTTCCAGCTCAGCCCCTGCTGTGCCCGGCAGCCGCTGCCCCCTAACTGTCCATTATCCCTTCAGTCCATAATGGTTTTGCTGGTTCATTCACTTAACAACTTGTCCATCTAGGAGGTCAGTTCATTCCTCCATCCTCTAATACAGTACACATCATCTGGCAACACCTCAATCACTTCTTTCATTCATTCCTCACTTCCTTGTCTGCTCAACCATCATGCATCTGACTGTTGGTACAATTATTGATTCATTACCTCATTTGACTATCTTTCCGTCCAAACATCCTTCCTTCCTTCCATCCACCCACCCATCCATCTGTTCATCAGCCCATTCATCTATCTATCCATCTGTCTATCCTTTCATCTAAACATTCATCAGTCCATTTGCCCATCCATCCATCCATCCATCCATCCATCCATCCATCCATCCATCCATC
>NW_023270426.1:266415-352224 GCF_011800145.1 Mirounga leonina | reverse complement strand
ATCCATCCATCCATCCATCCATCCATCCATCCATCCATCCATCCATCTACCGTACCTTCCTTCCTCCTATCCTTCCATCTATTCATGCATCCATGCATGCATCCATCCATACTTCCATCTATCCATTCCTACATCCTACCTTCCATCCACTCACATATCCATCTGTTTATCAAACCATTCATCTATCTGTCCATCTGTCTGTCCTTTCAACCAACCATTCACCAATCCGTTTGTTCATCCATCCATCCATCCTACCTTCCTTCATTCCACCCATCCATCCATCCATTGTTCCATCAATCCATCATACATCCTCCCTTCCATCCACTCACCCATCCATCTATTCATCAACCCATTCATCTATTTATCCATCTGTCTGTCCTTCCATCCAACCATTCGCCAATCCATTTGTCCATCCATCCATCCACCCATCCATCCATCCCTCCTTCCATCAATCCATCCTTCATCAATCCATTCATATATCCTTCCTTCCATCCACCCACTCATCCATCTGTTCATCACCCCATTCATCTATCCATCCATCCAACCATTCATTATCTAACTATTCATTATTCATCCATCCATCATCCATCCACCCACCCACCTACCTATACATCCAAATCCAACTATATATTTAATTATGCTGTCTCCCTGAGCAGCTTATTCATTGTGCTGAAGATGCCTGTGGACTGCAGGCTCCTGCCCCAGATGTTGAGAACTCATCAGCCCAATGCCTACCACTGAAGTCTTGAGACTGCATGGGAAGATGCTCTGTGCCTGGGGCTGGCTAGGAGGGGCTTGTTTGTTTTGAAGGCTGACTAGATGTCAGGGATGGTGCTATCCACACTTCTCCACATCCCCAGCATGTTGGGCTGGGTAATGTGGGGAGCGTTAACAGACCCATTTGACAGAGCCTCAGGCTTGGGACGTGAAGGGGCCTCCCCAAGGCTGAATAGTCAGCAGGTAGTGAAACTGGATTTGAACTTCAGTCTGATGCCTAAATGACTTCTCTCCATGCTGAGCCATGTATCCAGTGGCCCCTTCCCTCTGGCACCCCACCATCACTTCCAGCCCCACAAGTGGCCCAGTCCCAGGACCACTTAGAATTGCCCTGTCATCACTTACGGGCTTGCCATCCAGACCTAGTGGCCCCTGGAAATGAGAGAGACAGAGAGCACAGGTTACATACCAGAAAGGCATTTCCTGCGTGTTTTATGACCCAGAGGCACTACTGAGTATCAGAGACCAAGACCTGACATGAGCCCACGGTCTGAGTACATTTCACACGGACCTGGAGTGGAGGCATCTGGATCTTGCTGCCCAGAATCCCCTCCTCTGACAAGAGAGCCCCTCTTCTTCTCCAGGACCACCCCCATCTGCACATACGGGGCTTGGGCGTGTGGTCACATTCCCTCAACCAGAGTGAGTGGTTCAGGGATGAGCATTATGTCTGGGACTTTGAATGGCGGCCCCTTTAGGAGAAAGAGGGCTCTTTTCTCCTGATGGGGCTAAGGTGGAGCTCCTGGGGGTACCAGGTGGCTTGAGGAAGAGCCAACAGAGAGGAAGTCAGAGTTGAAAGACAGAGAGAAAACGGGGCAAGGGGTCTGAAGCTGAAATCACCCACCCCTGCACACTTCCATTTGTCCACGGTTTTTCTTTAAGCCAGTTCGAATTGAGTTCTGTCACATGTAAGTTGACAGGGACTGAATGTGTCCCCACCCCCCAGATGCATGTGTTGAAACCCAGTGTGATGGCGCTAGGAGGGGGGTCTTTTGGGAAGCGATTAGGTCATGAGGGTGGAGCTTCATGAAGGGATGGCAGCCTATTTAGAAGAGAGGCTCCAGAGAGCTGCCTGCCTTTGTGTCCACCACAGGACACAGGGAGGAGACGGGCACCTGCAGCCTGGAAGAGGGCCTCCACCAGAACCCGACCAAGCCGGCACCCTGACCTCAGACCTCCAGCTTCTAGGACTGCAAGAAGTCGATTTCTGTTGTTTCTAAGCCACCCAGTCTGTGGTGCTTTGTTGGGGCAGCCAAAACAGGCTAAGACAGGACTGGAAGAGTCCTGAAGGCTCTTTGAGTTCCCTGCACTGCTGTGGCCTTTGCAGGCCAAAGTCAAAGTCAAGAGAAGCCAAATCGCTCAAGGCTGGGTCCCAAGGGCTGGGACATCTCAGAGGCTCTGGGGGCTCCGTGGTGTTAGGGACCGCTGCCAAGCAGCCCCCACAGCCGCTGCCCACTTAGAAAGCTCCGCTGAGCTCCACCACCCGGTGGGAGTATACAAGAATCCAAGGGCAGTGCCGCAAACCGGGTCCATCCGTTCTCTGTCAACCCCTGTCCTCCTCCCTGCCACGGCCTCCTCATCCCCACAGACACCGCAAATGTTCTAGGCAGCTCCACTCTCCTGAGCCTTCGCGCACACCGCCTGCCTGCCTGGCACACCCTTCGCCCCCTTGTGCGCCATCTTCAGCTCAGTCACCTCCTCCTCCACGAAGCCCTCCAGGCTCCTCCACTCCCCAGAGTCAGGCCATCTGCTCCTGCACCCAGCACTTTTTCTAGGTGTCGCACATGACACCATGCATTGTTACTGTGTGGTCTACACAAGTCTTCCAGTGGATCCAGGAAAAGGGTCTGATCCCTGTGTCGCCAGTGCTCGGATGAAGCCTGGCGCAGAGCGTGCACCTCTCAATGTGTGTTGAGTCAAAGCAAGGAAAGGTAGCGAGAAAGAAGCGTGTGCAGATAAATAGGGGATAAGACGGAAAGTTCAGGGCAGGACAGACAAAGGGTTCTGCCAATTCTGAGCAGGATGACAGCCTGCCAGGCTCTGGGGGGAATTGGGAAAGATTAGGGAGTGCTAGCCTGAGAAAATAGCATTTGGGCATTTAGGGACGGCACCATGGGCAGAAAGCACAGCCCAGAGGCAGAGGGCCTGTGGGCAGAGGGACAGCTCTGCCTCGCATCAACCTCCCTCCCATCCTGGTCTCTCTCACATGGGTCTGTCCCTGTCACTGTGGAGGTTGTGCTCCCCGGCCCAGCTCTGGAGTCCTCTTGGCCAGGGCCAGCCTCTGCCTTGCGGTTGTCCTGTGTCCCTGGTCTTCCCAAGCTCTCTGCTTCTTTCCCATCTTCATGCCTTCGCATGGGCTGTTCCCTCTGCTCGCTGGGCCCTTCCCTGGCTCCTCCATCTGGGAGACACTCTCTGGCTCCGGGAAGCCAGTCTCTCCTCCCTCGGGTCTGCACACGGCCTGGGAGCCAGCAGCCCTGGCCGCCGGGCCCAGCAGGGAATAGCCAGTTTCCCTGGCTCAGCCACCAGACCTCCCTGAACCATACAAGTCCCCTGATGCCCTAAGAGGGGCTACTCCTTGAGGCGTTCACACCAGGGCCTCGCTCCAGGCAGGAAACCAGGGCAATTCTGAAAATTTGTCCCTTAAGTGCCTCTGGCCACCAGCCTCGAGGTCGGCTGAGGGTCTGGACTTCGGGGCAATGCCCTGGGGGCAGATGGAATCCCAGGAGATGGGTAGTGCAGCCATTCCAAAGTCTTGGGGGTCTCGGCTCTGGGGCTCCTGGTCAGGTCCTCAGCCCCAGCCCCAGGCCCAGGCCTCGTTGCTGAGGCTCACCAGGAGCTGCCTCGCTGGCCCATCTGCTGGCTCCTGGCTGTTCTGACCCCTGGATCCACATGCCTGAGGCCTCCTCCCCTTAGTCTGCTAACACTGGGCCCTGCACCTCCTCTACTCCCCACGCTCAGGCCCTGCTAGGCCTCATGGGGCTCAGTCCCACCCTGGGTCTCACCTGGGGGCTCTTCGTGGCCCCCATACTCAGTCTGAATCACCACAGCAAGCGTGTAAGGCAGGTCTTATCATCCCTCTCTTACAGAGGAGTAGACTGAGGCCCAGGGAGGGAAGGCCTTGCCCCAGGCCAGGCAGCCAGTAACGAGGCAGGGCTGGAGCCCAGAAAGGCACTTCAGGTCTCTGTCCTCTGGGCGCCGACATTCCTGGCCACGCTCCCCCATCTGCCCAAATCCACCCTGCAGATGAAAAAGACTGAGATGAAGAAGAGACGAAGGTGCAGCTTAGAGCTAAGTTAATGTCCTTCCTCTTCACGCACTGGGAGGGAGGACACAGTGGGCCTCACGGCCAAGTCACTGGCAGCTGGGGGCCCCTGACAGGGCCTGGGACCCCGTGCAGGGCTGGTCTGAGGGAAGCGGGCACCCCTCCCCTTGGGGCCACAGAGGCAGAGACTCTCTGGGGCAAGTCTACGAATGCTCCAATGCTCATCCACATGGACCCCACTGAACCCTGCCATACCCTGCACGGCTTCTGCTCTCACTGCCGCCCTGGGAGGCGGGCCCCGGGGCCCCATCCTGCAGATGAAGAAGCTGAGCCGGTGGGACCGCCCAAGGGCTGAAACAGGCTCTCCTCTCTACGCAGTGCTCCCTCCCCTGCAGCATAGGGCAGCACGGTTGACAAGTGGCTGTCCCGGAGGACCTAGGATGGAGCCTCGCAAGCCTTGCCTTCCTCTGGGATTCCTGGGATGTCTGCCTCCCCAGCTGAACAGACCGTCTCTGGGCAGGGCTCTCTGGGCCCTCTGTCACCCTAGCCCTCTAGCAGAGGGAGTGCTATGTGGACCTGGGAGAGCCAGTCAACCTCTCTGAGCCTCAGCATCTTCCTTACCTGTTCTCCCCAGCAGGGCTGTTCCTGCCCTGGGTTCGCCCCAGTTTTCCCCTAAACTCTGCCACACCACAGCCTCCTGGTGGCCCCTGGGATTTGGAGAGAGCTGCTCCAGAGGTCTCAGGGCTACATCGGGTGCCTCTGGAGGCCCACGGACATTCACCCATCATGCTGTTTCCTGGCCCCAAGCTCTGCTTTCCCAGTTCTCTCCACTGCACACAGTCCTGCCTCCACCTGGAGAACTCGTACTCATTCCCCAAGGCCCAGCTCAGATGGCCCTTCTGGGAGCCTCCCCAAGGAGAAGAAGCATCCCCTGAGTCTGTCTGCCCCAGAGCTGGGTCCCCATCCTTCTGGAAGAGAGCCCCGTGGCCGAGCTCCAGGAGACACGCCAGGCGGTCAGAGGAAGCCGGCTCTGGATTCAGACACACCTGGGACCAAATTCAGCCTTTCCCACATGCCAGCTGGTGACCTGGGCCTCATCATCTGTGACAGGGAGATGCAGGCCTCCCTGTGTTGCTGGCCTGTGTGTGTGTGTGCGTGTGTGTGCTGCTGAGAAGGGGCTATGTGTGCTGAGTGAAACATAGGAACTGTGCAGACAGAGACAGGACAAAGCAAGCCTCCTTCTCTTCTCCCCAGCTACTCTCCTGGGGGGCAGCACAGGCACCGGTGTCAGCATGACCCCCCCAGGAAGCAGTCCGTGCCCTGGAGAAGCACATACGTGGACCCCCGCCTTTTTTATTTTGAAAGTCCTCTATGGGCTGAGCAGCATACGTCTGTGGGTCCATCTGCCTTAATGGTGCTGGGGAATCTGGTCCCTGGCCCTGCAAGGCACATCATAGCCCTCCTCACTGCATTCCAGGAAAGGCCTATGACATATACTGAGACCCGAGCATCATCCCCACGGCCCTTCCCTAACACCTGTGGTCTCTCCCATGCAATGCCCTGGAGAACTTTCTAGAATGCAAATCTGCTCTCCTGCTTGAGCCCCTCTGGGGTGGCCTTACTCCTGAAGGATAATGTCCAGACCTCCCGGTCTGGTGCCCAAAGCCCACCTGCCCCAGCCTGGCACGGGGAGCATGTGTCCTAGTTTGGCCTTTCCTGGGGCTGGGGCTCCCTCTGGTCCATCGCTGGGTCCCCAGGCCCTGTTCCAGGATGTCCGCTGGGTGGACAGAAAACACACAGAGCTGTAGGTGCCCTGCTTTTCTAGAAGTGTCTGCTGCAGAAGGGAGCCTGGGGTATTCCCTCAGCTTGGACCCCACAGGAAGAATCTCTTGTTGCCAACTGTCTCTGAAAGTATTCCAACGGCAAGATCTTGCTGTCTCTTCTTGAGAGTGACCTTGGGCCTCCTGTCTCCTGGGAGGGATTCTGCCCTCTTTCAACTCCCAGATCATTCCCCGGGGGGTCCCCAAGGCCTCTTTCTGGTGTGTGACAAAGCCTACAAGTGGCAAAAACCCAATTTTCCTCCCTAGGGCCCTGACTCTATCTGGCATCCCAGAGCTCTCAGTTCCCAGGAGTTTTCCCAAAAAAGTCAATGAAGTTTGTAGTTTCCGATAAATAAAGGCAGATGGTGTAGTCTGAGCAGGAGGCTGAAGGAGGGTCATCCCCAATCCCCAGGAACCAAGATGGGAGCCACGGGTGGTTGGATCTGATGCTGAGCAGATTCCCGGGGCAAACACAGAAACCCCACGTGTGCATATTTGCGGAGCAAAGGGTGCTAGCCTGGCCTTGGGGTTGGAGCTGACCCACAGTGTGGCCCCGGGGTCTGGGCAGGTGGCTCTGGGCTCATCTCTGATGACACCTAGGCAAGAGAGCTGTGCTCGGGCCCCTGAATTCTCTGTCTGGGGAAAGAGCTGACCCCTGGAGAGGCTGCGGGGTGACAAGGGATCACTCGGAGTCACTGAGGAGGGGACTCAGTGGGGTGGAGGAAGGAAGCAGCCTGGCTTTGGAGCCAGATGGACCTGCCTGGCCTGGGGGGGAGTGAGTGGATTCCTCTTGTCCCGGGGATGTCTGGGCCCTGGGCTGTGAACTCCCAGAGGACAGGCCCTGCTCCTAGTTATCCCACATACTACCTTGCCCAAACTGGTGTCCCAGGGAACACTATCCTGCAGGGAATGGATTCGCTAGTCAAGTAAGTGTGAGAAACACCGGGTTCCACGCTGTGAAATAGGTTTCTTTCCGGCAACTTGTCTTGTCTGAACCCTGGTTCTGCTTGTGGCTCCTCAGGAGGGCAGCGTTCCCAGCCTCACCGGGAGGCCGTGTGGACCATCTATGAACCAGGCGTTTCCATGGGCTGGAGGGGAGCCCGAGCCTGGCTCTGGGTGCTCTGGGAGGAGCAGAAACACTCCAGGGAAGGGCCTGGGGTTGGTCTGACGGGAGCCAAGGATAAACACGGGGTGGAGGGCATGGTCAGCCTGGACTGAAGTGGGGCAGGGTCCAGGCTAAGTGTCCTCGCCGACCACAAGCCAGTTTTGGGCAGAGCAGGGCCATATGGGAAGCCAAACGGTCTGGAATAGGAGAGCTCCAGCCTGGGTGGGGGCATGTCCTTGGTGGCAGGGGTCTTGTCTCGTCAAGGCAGCCCTCCCCCGCCCCAGACCAGGGGCATCTCCCACAAGAGGAGCGGGGAAGGAAGGCACACGGGGCAGCCCACAGGTGAAGGCAGAGTTTCGGCCTTGCCAGGGTTCAAATCCTCTCTCTGAGCCTCAGCTTCCTCAGGACGGGCGCTCCGGAGGGTCAGACGCCAATAGCGCTATGCCCACAGGCACTCGGTTCCCACGGGCTCCCTCTCCTGCCTGATCAAAGCCATGGAATTCACCAGAGGTTTTCAACACTTTCTGCCTTCCACGAAACCCCACAGCTGTTTACAAGCCTCGGTTCTGCTTTAAATCACTCTTTCCACCCCGTGCAGATCAGCAGAGCCCTGGGACGGTTTCCGGATGTGCTGCGCATGAGGTGTGGGCCAGGTGGGCAGAGAGCCTCTGTGTGCTGGCTCCTCGCCTTGCTCAGCTACCTGAGCCACCCAGGGCCTCAGTTCTTTTATCTGCAAAATGGGGGACATGTCCTTCTCCTCTCTAAGGACACGTCCAACAGGAGTCCCAGGTCTGTCTCCTCTCCCTCCTCTTCTCCCAGACCAACCAGACCCTGTAGGTAGGCTGACACAGGTGTGGGCTCTGCATTAGCCCTGGTGGGGGTGGGTAGGCAGTGCTGGGGGGTGACCTTGTGTGGTCTTCAGAATGGCAGGAGGTGGGACTCTGGCTGCACCTTCGTGGGTCTGCTCCCTCCCTCCCTCCCACCACTGAATATTTCCTAAGCAGGGTTCCACAGAGCCATCTTTTGGGGAAAATTAACAGGAGCGCAAAGGAGGGGAGGTTTCTTCATGAAATAAGTTTGGGAAGTGGAGTCTGCTGGCTCCATTGCTGGAGGCTCCGTGTACATCAGCTTGGTGGGGGGAGGGGCCCTGAAGCAAAAGGGCTGGGCCAACTGTTTACCCCACATGGGGGGCTGACTCTGTTCTCCCCTGATTAGATGGAGCGCAGGCTTCCCAATCTGCGAGAGTATCTGCTGCACTGAACTAAATCCATAAACGGGCTGTGTTTAGATGCAGATAGGAGTCGATGCTCAGACCGGCTGGAGCAGGGTGACTGTCTGGCTTGCCGGTTGTAATTCATGCTGACGGCTCCCACCAGGGAATGGAGCCTCCAAATTGCAGCAGGACCGGGCCCCTGGATGTGAAGGGCTTACCAGGATTATCAGTCCAGGGACCAGTAATTATGGCCCAGATGTTGACAATTCATCAAATTACAAGGCTGTTGGGCCCCAGGGTCCCAGGCTGGGACGTGCGCATTCCTGTGTGAAGGCTCCCTCATTAGAGTGGGTGGGCAGCCCCCGCAGGGCAGGTCAGCCCCATGTGGTTCTGATTTCTCAGACCAGGCTTCACACACATGGACCACAGCAAGACTGTCCGGGTCTAGCGATTTCCCAGACTCGAATTCTGCCCTGGGGTAAAGAGAGGACCCTCGCTTCTTAGGTCCAGCCCCTGGTGGTGGCCCCGCGTTCGTGCAGGGAACCCCGTCCTGGGATCTGGGGCCCTCTGTAGAGCCACCAATGAATCGCGCCCCAACTCAGCCAGCCGTGAAGACTTTAGCTGGGCGGGGTTCGAGGAACCTGCCGAGGTTAGGGGCCTTCTCCTGCTGCCACTCTCCTACTATTTGTAGGGCGAAGGGCTGGCCTGGAGCCAGGTTTGGTTTGGTCTGTACAGTTAAAAAACCCAAACCCAAACCCAAACCCAACGAACTGAATTAGTTGCAGTCTTTTAAAATTGTGATGTTGCGTATAAACATCCGGAATTTGTACTTTTCTAGAAACGCTGGAAGATGGTGCCCGCCCCCCCCCTCCCCCCAAGTCTGCATGCCTGGCAAAGCGGCTGAGGCAAGAGCTCCTTTAGCGTGGCTCGGGCCACAGGCTCCACCCCGGGCCCTCAGGCTCCGCCCCACCTTACTGCCCCACGCATGGCCCACCCAGTCCAGGTGACCTGCCAGCTCTATAGACGCATCTCGGTTTGTAACCCTCGGCTTAGAAAATGTCCTGGGTCCCTTTCAGCTCTACGGTTCTGTGAGGCCAGGAAGCCAGCTGGCTTCTATTTTGGGAGGAGGGCATGCTCAGTATATCCTGTGTGCGCTGGAAGCAATTACGCGTATATCCGTATTATACATCATGGCTAGAAGAGGTGGTGTTATGCCTTTGAACGGATCCCCAAATACCTGCTTAAATTACACATTTGCCTGCTACATGATTAGCTTGTCAGGTATCGGGAAAGCTCGTTCCTGGGTGGGGTGAAGGGAGTCTTGACTCCCATTGGGTGTGGGACCATGGAGGATGGGTCTGGGAGGTGCGCCGTGGGTGCCTGAGCGGCCCGGCCTCTGGGCTGGGTTCTCCAGCTCGGGCACGTGGGGCTGGTCTGGTGTAAGGCACTGGAAGTAGCAGACAGGCTGGGGCACCCATTCTGGTGGCAGATAGGCCAGGGTGGGGAGCTAGCAGGACGGAGCAGCTGACCAGGCGGGTATAGTCTGAGTGTGGCGTGAACCACAGATGGAGATAGTCTAAGAGAGGCTGAAGGTGCAACCGAGAGACCAGGGGACAGAGGAATAGGGGACAGACTCTGAGGCTGCAGGTGCTCCGTGGGGACCCGTGGGGTCCCGGCCACGTCCAGGACTCTCCGGTCGCCACCCTCTGGGCTGTGGGGTCGGCCCTCCTTAGTTTCCAGACAATGCAATTATCACCCACTGGTAGTGAATTGGATCCCTTAAGGATCCAAAGATTTTGTGTGAAATTTTGATTTCCAGCTTCTCTTGAACAGTTGGAAGCTGGGATAATGATCAAGGTGCGTGGGCTGCACTGTGGCGCCCCCTTGAGGTGGGACGTGTGCCCCCCAGTTCAGCCTGGGCCACGCCCCCCCCATTCCCTGCGCTTTCTCACACCCAGTCAGCCTCACCTACTCCTCACCTGGCTGGCCCATATAGGGAATGCATCAAGGGGCGTGTGAGTCTGCATTTCCAGCTCTGAACCATCTATCCAAACTGTGGACCCCTCTCCAGCCCCCCACCTGTCCCCGCCTAGACTTGGCCTCTCTCCCACACCAACCTCCACCAGCCTCCCTGTCTCCAGCCCCCACATTCCCAGCCTTCCTTGGGGAGTCCAGGCATGGTCAGGTCTGCCTGGGACACAAGCCTGAATCTTGTGCCTAAATCCTGCCTCATCATCCTCCTCTGGCTTCGGCAAGCACCTGGCAAGTACCCCCACACCAGGCTCCCCAAGCTAGGCTTGTGCCATCCTCTTGCACTGAGTTTGGGTCTGAGTAGCCCCCCAAAGAGGCCCTATTGGTGGAACAACTCACTTGTGGGAAGATGACCCACTGACAGACTGGGGCCAGCCTCTCTTTAGATGTCCTTCCTGGTAAGTGGGTGTGCAGCCCTTGCATACCTCCAGTGATGGGGAACTCACTGCTTCCTGGGCAGCCTGATGGGTTTGCAAATTTTTTGTGTCCATCCGGTCCTCCCCAGGTTGGAAGCTGCTGCAAATTCCCTCCACCTTGAGGCCTCTGGGGAGGCAGCCAACCGGCTTAGAGATGCTGGGTACGTCAGGGCCACTGGCCTCTTCCTCTCCCACCCCCCACCCTTTCCCTAGTCAGCCTGGCCTGCATCCTCTGTCTGGATATTCCTCTGCAACTCCCTGTGTCAGCACCTACTTGCCTTTTGCCCTCAGCTCACATCTCCCTCCCCCAGGGCAGGACCCCTGACCCCCACTAGGCTAGGCCGTGGTTGCAGGTGGTCTCAGCCCTGACCTTGGTGCAGAGTGAGGTTGAACTTTGAGTCTCTCTCCCACTCAGCCACAACCTCTAAGGGGGTAGGGACCCCTGGATGTTTTTCTCGCTCTTCTGTCCCAAGTGCCAAACAAAGTCCTTCATACATAGTGAGAACACAATATACAGTTGTTGAAAGAACCAGCTGCCAAGTGGATACCTCTGAATCAATGTCCAGTTTCCCACTGGCTCTGGTGTCTAACCCCTGGGGTCACCAGAGGGCGCTCTTGACCTGCTGAAGGCTGCCCTGGGCGCCTGAGGACTCCTGCCCTCTGGTCACCGCCAGGGTGCTGGGCATGGGGGACACTGGCCTGAAAGGGGCTCCTTCAGCCTCAAGGGCTCCTCTCGCTGAGGTCAGTGGCCATCATGATGGCGGAAACTGTCACTCACCGAACCTAGCTTGTGTGCCCAGCATTAGGGCTCTTGTGGGGTCATTTGCGGGTTACCCCAGTGGCCAAAGACAGGTTAGGGATGTGCCTGAGGCCATGCCTACCCTGTGCTGGTGTGGGACCCTGGGGAGGAAATCCCAGCGAGGTGGCCCTTTCCCTTGAGCCCAGCTGTGTCTCCCTGAGGTTCCAACCTGGGGGCCATTATCGGGGGCTCGGGAAGTCTCCTTTCATCCCATCCCACTCCACCCGGAATCTGGGGGGCTGGGGAGCGGCGCCACAGGGGGCCAGATGAAAATTTGGTTGTCGAAATCTAAAAACAGATGAATTTGGAATATTACAGATGAATCATTTAACTAATTACATTTTTACAATCAAAGCTGTTTTTGAACTTCGAGAGTGCAAGAAAGCATATGGATGTGTGGTGCTCTGTGGTCCTTTTTGGCTCACTTGATTAATTCCAAACGGTCTGAGTTTTGCAGTTCAAAATTGGTCCCAGGCTGAGACTCTGTCTCATCTACCACAGTTCAGCTCAGAGCTAGGCTTGGCTTTCCCTGGGACCTGGGTGCTGGTTTCCCTAGTCTGGGGGTGCACCTGTTGCTGATTCTGGAGACACAGTGCAGGTCCTGCCCCTCTGCCCTTCCCCATGCATTTCTCCTGATAGATGCAGGCGGTGCTCAGGGGGTGGTGCTCTGCCCAGCCTGCCCAAGGAGCTCTGGTTCCAGTCCCTCACCTGTCACCTGGCCTGCAATTCCTGCCAGCTCATTTCTGACATCTGTCCCCTTTCACTCCGTCCTCCCCGGGGCCGTCTTGACCCCAGCTTCATCTGCGAATTACTGCCCCCGCCTCCTACCTGGATCGCCTTCCTCCAATTTCTGGCCCGTTGCCAGGGAGGTCTGTCTCTTCAGCGTTCACACCCGTCCACGTCACTCGGGGTTTCTGTGGCCTCCAAACTCTGCTGCTGGGTGGGTGGGCGCCCCGCACTCAGCTTCAGCTCCTTCCTTTCCCTGCTGACCCCAGAGTCACTGTCCCCGGGGGACAAGGGACCACATTGTACACCCTGTGGGGTTAACGGCGCCTACGTGTGTGCTGAATGGAATGTCTTCCCAGCTTGCCCTCCTGCCAATCCAATCCTGCTCCTCCCTCAAGACACACCTCAGGCATCCCCCGGGCCCAGGCAGAGTTAGCCACTTCTTCCTCCACGGGGCCCAAAGCCCTGTCCCTATGTATTACAGCCCTACCCATGGCGCCAGAAAGTTCTCTGTATGGGAGGCTCTCATGGCCTGGGTTTTTGGGGGTTTTCAGGAGGGAAGCCAGGGCCCTCGTCCTTGCCCACTGTAAGCTTCAGCTTTTCAAGACATCAAATGGGCACAAATCAGCACGTATAGGGTTGGGACATGCTTTGAAACTATGAAGTGCCGCACAGATCTGATTCCTGATGTTGTCACCGGGCCAAGCCTCACACTTGGCCAACGTGGACACAGAGGCTCATAAGGCCTAAGTGATTGTTGGGGCCCTGCTCCATTTGGCTGCTCGATGACAGGGACAGGATGCTGGCCACGGAAACAGGATTGCACATTTCATCACAAGGGGGATGCCTTTCTTCCTAATTCCAAATAGTGGAACAAACACATGAACGAGGAATAGCAAAGACGGTGGAAGGGAAAAACGGACTTCTTTCTTTAAGTTAGGCTTGGCTTTCCGTTTTGTTTTTTCCGGAGAGCAGAAAAGGGTCTGGACAAGCTGGTAATGGGCGTGGCATGCGGGGTGAGCTCCAGCCCGGGATAAAAACAAGGGTTGAGGATGAGAGAAGAAATTGGCTCCAAATAGCGGTGTCCCTGGGTGCTAAGAGGAGAAAGACCCTCCTGAGCCCCACCTGTTGCTCCAGCCCGCTTGCTGATAGGGTGGCTGGTGTTCTGGAGGAGTCCCCAGCCTGTGCGCGCATCTGGGCTTTGTCATGCTGGTGGGCCTTGTGTCTCAGCCAAGTGCTGTTAGCCTGGGCGCTCAGCCTCCTCATCTGTCAAGTAGGGAGGAGACCATGGACCTCCCAGGGCGAGAGCCAGCACTCAATAAGTGCACTTGCTTCCCGGGCACGTTGGAAGGGCTTGGGAGGAGGGGGGAGGGGAGGAGACAGTCCTGTCTTCCCTCAGGAGTGGGGGATCTCTGAGCCCCTGGCAAGGCAGCTTGTGGTTTCTATGAACACAAAGCCAAGTTTCCTTGGCCTCCAGCCTTGGTCAGCCTGTTAGCCTACAGCCTACAAGCTTCTGCACCATGCAGCTCTGGAGATCTCTCTGGCTTCACCACCACCCCCTGCCCCTATCCCTCTCGTGTACTCTGGATGTATGAAGGTCGACCCCACCCCATGACCTCATGCACTTGCTTTTTTCTCTCCACAAGATCTCTGCATCGTTTTCACCATTAAAAGCTCAGCTTAAACGTCATCCTCCCCAAGAGCCTTCCAATGACTTAATCCCAATTATGCCCACCCATGCACCCAGCTGGTACTCTTTATTCTGCTTTATTCTCTTCCTAGCACATTTCACTGTTTGTTGGTTTGTTGGTTTCCTTGTTCATTGTTTCTCTCCCCTTGTCTCTCTTTTTTAAAGGTTATTTATTTGTCTATTTATCTGAGAGAGAGAGAGCACAGAGGGAGAAGCAGACTCCCCACTGAGCAAGGAGCCCGATGTGGGGCTCAATTTCAGGACCCTGGGATCATGACCTGAGCTGAAGGCAGATGCTTGACCGACTGAGCCACCCAGGCACCTCTCCCCTGTCTGTCTTGTTCAGTGCTGGTCCAAAGACCCAGGAAAGCATCTAGCATAGAGTCACTGACCAACGGCTCGGTGAGCACAGTTCCCCACCCAGGCTTCACTGGATTTCATCATCTCTATGCACCTCTAGCCTCACAACCTGACGCTCTCCTCATACCTTCAGGTACACAGAAACCTTAAGTCCTGTAAGATATGCCACAAACACATTCTTGGAAAAATGTTTAAATTGCTCTCTGAAGGTATAAAACAAACCAGAAAGTCATTCAAGCTCAATGTTAAGAGTCAAAAGAATCAAAACACCAAAGAGGAAGAGTTTCGATGTTGTAATCAGCGGATGATGAGAGTCTGATGTTTTCTGTGCAAAAGTCAAGGTGTAGGCAAGATCGAACCTTTTCATCTTAGACAGAAGCCACGGTTTGGAGCAAAGAAAGGGTCTGTATAAGAAATCTCCAGGGAGTCACAGTGACCCCTAACATTTCCTTCCTCTCTATCCCATGGCAAATTGGTTGTGTTGGTCCGACTGCCTCACAGCTCCCCAAAGACTATGAGTGATTCATCTTTGTGCTAGCACACTACCCAGCACAGGGCATGACACCATCCAGATCTGTTGAACAGTCCAAGCCTCCTATGTATGAGATGGCAAAAATCCCTTTATCAACATAAATGTTGATTACTGCCCCCCAAATGCAAGATGAGCACAGTGCCTAGGGCTCCTCTGTGGGTCCCACCTCTGACTCACAATATTTGGAGCTCAGAATTCCCCCTAGGCTGCTGATTCCATGATGTCCCGGGACCAAAGGGGATCCGGAAGCTCTTAAAAAAAATGCTGATTTCCAATTTCAACTATACCTGCAATTCTAAGCTCTACCACCAGGTGGCAGTTAGGTTTACACAAACTTTATTAAAACTAATTTAATCTCCAAGACTGTACTTCTCATTAAAATATACCTTAAATTAAAACAAGATACATACATGCACACATTTTTTTAACTTATCATATTGGCACAGATTTAAAAGCATGATAATACCCACAGTTGGTCAGGGTTTGGGGAAATATGCAACATTCCTACACTGTTGGTGGGAATGTAAATTAGAATAGCCTCCAGGAGGGCAATTTGCCACACATCAAAAGCCTTCAACATGTGCAAACCCTTTGGTCCAGCAATTCAACTTCTAGACATTGATTCTAAGGAGATAATCATGGAAATACACCTACATTTATTCCCAAGATGTTGACCATAGGGGTTAAGAAATTGTCCATATAAACACCATAACTTGGACATGGGTTGAATTACACAGATGATAAAATACTATGTAGCTAGTACCGTCTAGAAGAATTCTGAAGGATGTGGAAACATCTCATGCTATGTTAAATGAAAAGAAAAAAAAGGCTCCAAAAAAGTATGTCCAGTAATCCCATTTTTAGAATGATACACATAAAAACAAACTCACACATAAGAAGTCTGAAAAGAACAACCACGGAGATATTGGGAAGACTTATCTGTGGGTGGTAGGATTATGGATGATCGCTTTTTCCTTTTTTGTGCTTTTCTCTATTTTGGGACAGTTCCCCCCACTTTTTTAAAAGATTTTATTTATTTATTTGACAGAGAGAGACACAGTGAGAGGGAACACAAGCAGGGGGAGAGGGAGAGGGATGGTTTTCTAATAAACATGCTTCTGTTGTCATTGGCAGGGAGCTATTCGTGAACTCTTGCAGGGACAGGGCAGCCTGGCCTCTTTGCAAGGAGGCTGTGCCCTTGTCAGTCCACAACCTGCCCCACCATCGTGCTTGGCTCCTGAGCCCCAGTCCACATATGGACCTGGTTTCAGCTGGTCTCGCTCAGGGGAGGGGCCAGCCTGGATTAATCCAGAACACACAGCCGGCACGGTCTCCTGCACGACCCTCCCGTTTGACATTTTTCTTGCCCTCACTTCCTTTTAGGAAGTGACATTTTTCTAACACACAAAAAAAATCCTCCCTGAGGCTGGTCCTGAAGTTTCCTAAGTTGCAGAAAAACACCTTTTCCTAAAACTGACCGTTCTCAAAGCCATTTTCCTTTCCCAACACTGCCAGTGTATGCTGGTGGGTGAGAGTGATTTCCTAGGCGCCTGGGTGGCTCAGTCGTTAAGTGTCTGCCTTCAGCTCAGGGCAGGATCTCAGGGTCCTGGGATTGAGCCCCGCATCGGGCTCCCTTCTCAGCGGGGAGTCTGCTTCTCCCTCTCCCTCTGCCCCTCGCCCCGCGCTCTCTCTCTCAAATAAAAAAAAAAGTCGTTTCCTCAACCTGTCTTTCCTCCTCTTTCGGCTTTCCTTGGTGAGGAAAGACAGTGGCATGATCAAGGGTCTGCCGCATCTACACTGCGTTTGGACCTTGCATATGTTACTACCCTATTTTAATCTTCCAACTCTGTGCCTGTGACCTCCCCAGGCTCCGAGAGCCCGCGTACCCTGCCCGAGGCCACAGAGCGGAGCCAGGATCCTGAGTTGGGTCTGAAGGACTCCAAGCCCATGGATACTCAGTACACGAGGTGTCTCTTAGGCGGCCCAGGCCTCTCCAGCGGCGGTAGTCACCCTAACCTCTGGGATGAGCACGGTGGAGCCGTCTGTACCTGCCCCCCAGGCTGGGAGCCAGGCCCTCCGCGGGCCAAGAGATCTGAATTTCAGCTCAAAACACATGGGCCCCGTGAGCCCACGGAAGATCGTCCCACCTGCCTCCTGCCCGCATGGGCCTGCTTTCCTCCCTTGCAGGAGCATGGCGGGGTGTCACTCCCAGCCCGTGGGCCCCCTGCAGGGGACCGCCTGAGCAGTAGGACTGCTGGAATAAGGGTGCTGGGAGGTACACGGCAGGGCCTGGCTGGCTCCTGGTGCTCAAGGCTTGGACACCTGGGACTCAGCACCGGAGGGTGCCCATATCTGAGGGGGCAGCACAGGTTCAAGCCGGGGCTAGGTGACCTCAGGAAGAGGGGTGCCCCGGCCCTGTGCGCTCACGGGTGTGTGACCCGAGATTCTGACAAGGTCCCCTCACCCCTCACCGGGCCCAGCCACTCCCTTCCCAGAAAGCTCCCAACTTCACACCAGAGGGACACACTGCCCTTGCATCCATCCCCTTGCCTCCCCTCCCCCAACTCACGGAGCCCCATCTCTGGCCCAGGCTGGGCACCAAGCCCCCCACATGCTAAACCCCAGGCTTCATTCCCCGACAGTCCTGGAGCAGCCCCAGTCACGTGTCCGCGGTGACCTTTGGTGTTGGGATGCTCACTTCTCCTGAACCCCACTGCTGTCTTCACAGGGAGGGAGCTCACAGCCAGTGAGCAGGGACTCGAGCCCTGACTTCCTAACTCCGCACCTGGACCTGGGGGCTGGTCTGGAACTCCCGTCCTTTACCCAGGAAAAGTTACTCCCACCATCAGCCAACATCCTCTCTCATGCTCACAGCCCCGGAGAAAGGAGTCAATGTCACTCTGTGCTCAGAAAAGCCAATATGGGGGACGCGGGAAGAAACCCATTCACCCCAGCCACCACCCACTCTCCCTGGGGCACCCAGCTGGGAGGCACAGCGCTGACCTGTAAGCTCAGATCTTTCTGGTGCTAGGTGCTGGATTGCCATCCACAGCCTCCTGGCAAGGCAGGTCCAGCAGGACTGGGGGACACCCCCCTTCGCCCTCCATCACCAGCCTGCCCTGACTCTGGACAGAGCTGGTCATTAGCAAGGGCTCTGAATCAACCAACATTTTCCTCCCTGCATCTTCTTGGCCTGAGAGCACAGAACAACTTCTGTCTCCCAACCACACCCCAGGTCCCGCCATGCTCTCCTTCCACGAGGTCACCCCCCTGCTCTGACACCTCAGGATTTCTGGACGCTGGGGTCGCGGTCTTTAACCTCTCTGAGCAGGACTGGACATCAGCACAGCTCCATGTAATTTTGCTTTTCATGTAGTGCTCACCCAGCCTGGGAGGGGGACGTCGATTCCAAATATAAGCCAACTTTGAGGTTTAATTCAAAAGATCTGAGAAGTGATGACACCACAGAGACCACACTGGAACCAACCAGTCTCCGGATCCCGAGTGCTGACAGATCGCGGTGGGCTGGGACAGGCAGCCCCCTTCCCACTGGGGAGAGGCTGACAGCCGAGCCAGCCCCGGGGGGCGCTCCACAGCCAAGGGCCAGACCGTTGGCTCAGGGTGGACAGGCTGGGCAGCAAGAGTGTCCGGAGGATTCGAGACGCCAAGGAGCCTCCTCCTTGAGCCTCTTTGCTTTGCCTGCAGGACAGCTGGAGCGGCAGACGGATTCGCAGAGCTACTGCTAACCCCCCTCTACAGACAGACCTCAGCCACTGAGAGAAGGGGGGGTGGGCAGGAGTGTAGACAGAGTTAAATAAAGGCTCAGAGGAAGAAGATCAGCTCGAGAGAAAAGGGCACAAAGAGCAAAAAATAAATGGCAAATTACCGGGTAGCCATCTCGTCCTGATTGCCCCTGTGGTAATTAATACGTCATTAATAATCAGACTTTGAGCAGAAAACCATATGGCAACACTTACAACTCAAACAGGGCCCCCCGGTCCCCCCATGTTCTGCGGGGTTTGCAGCAAAGGCTGATGGTTTGGTAATGACTCCTGGTGGTGGTGGTGTGGGAGGAGGACACTCAGGGCTCCGCTGGGTCTGGGAGACAGAGCACCCATTTCCTGCCTCTTGGAGCCAAGCTGGAGGGGCCACCAGGGAGCACACCCATGCGGTTCAGGGGGGGGGGCATGGCGAGGACCACAGGGGGGTGGGTGATTCTGAAGGGTGGTGTCACCGCCACCATGGAAAAGGCTCCCCGAGTCGGGTCTAGAGAGCAGAAATGGCTCTTCCTGCCTGTTGCCACTGGGAGAAGGTAGATGGAGGAAGACAGCCTTGGAAGCCAGAGATATGGGGGTGGGGGGGGTAGCATTTCTCGCTACTGGATGCTTCTCTGCTCCCCACCAGCTCAGAGCACTGACTGCCAGGGCCAGTGTCCCACACATTGGCATCCATCTCAGGCTGCAGCTTGAGAATTCTGCAGAGTTTAACAGCCAAGTCAAAAAAAAAAAAAAAAAAAAGAGAGAGAGAATCACTCCACTGCCCTCCGCGTTACGCACTTCAAGCAAGTTCACATAGGCTAGCCTCCGCGTGACAGCCAGGAATGACTCAACAGCCAGAAACTGCTTGTGGCCAATAAATCTACACATTCTCGCAGGCTCACTCCCTGGCTCAGTGCGGTGCTGCCTCATGCACGGAGGAGCCCGGCTTCCGAAGGGTGCCGATTGCGAAGTGAATCACAGTAAGGGGAAGTCAAAAATAAAACTGTTCCCCCGAAAGGAATTCCTTTAGAAGGTTCACTTTGGCCCAAGCGGACTGTCAGTGTGCTCCCTGAATTGATTCGTCAGGATTCATCGGGCTCTGAAAAACTGCCAGGATGAATCAAAGACCAACTCGTCCCATGTCTTTGGAGAAGGATCTGGGAGTTCCGGGGCGCTGACCATCCCCTGCGTTCTATGCTGTCCCCTGGCGACCAGTCCCTCCCACGCACCCTCATCCCACTGGCCAGTGAGTGGTGTTCCCCGTGCTCCCGCGAGGGCTCAGCTGCGTGAGCCAAGGAGGCAAACACATTTTGGCAAATCGGGGAAAGGGACCCCATGAGTCCCGGCACCGCTGCCTGACTCCGGGGCCCTTTGTGCCTAAGCACGTGAGACAGAAACATTTAAACAGATTAACTGCCGCAGAGAATTTAGAAAACAAGGACACGGTGCTTGCATCTCTGTGCACCAAGTTGAGCCGAGACCCGGCGAGGAGCAGCCAGGCCCAAGAGCGCCAGCTCTCTTGGAAGGAAAAGGGTCACAGAGTGCTTCACGGGGCAAGTCAAGCCCATAGAATTCTGTGCCGGCATTCATCTACGAATTAAAAAAATAATATATGGCCCCTGTCCAGGACTGATTTTTTTTTTTTTTAAAGGACACAACACACCTCTCTAACTAAAAATTATTTTCATGGAATAGTTACGGAAGAGGACAAAATGTCTTATCTTTCAGGAGCAGAAAGCATCATCCAGGACACTTACGGGAGGACCTGCAAAACACAAGCAGAGAACCTACAGTCAGCATTACAGGGAGAGAGGGTCCCTTTGCCCAGGCCAGCCTCTCTCTTGCACAGCTACAGGCCACCCCTCCTTGCAAGCCTTTGATGCTCCCACGGGCCCCAAAGCCAAGTGGCAGGGCAGAGGGGGTGCTTTTGCCCTTGCAGAGGCAGGGGCAGGTGTATGGGTGGTAATGACAATCCTGTGTGTATTGGTTCTGGTGTTCGTTTCCCGGGGCTATGGTTGATCCCTGCCTGGGGCCCATCCGGGTCCGGTTTTGGCAAGCCAGGTAGGAATCAGACTTGTTCCTGCTTGAAGAACAAATTTTGGTGCTCACCTGGGGTCAGTTCATTTCTACTGAAGGGGAAAGACTTGGGGGAGAAAACATTTGGGGCAGAGGGCAGAGCACTCCTAAGGGTGCAGGTCTGGGTGGGGCTGAACAGACAGGCAGGGGGTGCCTGTGGCTCAGCCTGGGGTTAGGGGCACCGAGTCTGGGTGTGCGTGGGGAAGCTGAAGGGGCTGAGTCCAGAAGCACAGGGGGCTGCTCTGGGAAAGGCTCGTGTAGCACGCTGACACTTGTCCCCCCCCCCGGCAGATGAGGGCTCGCCGAGAACATTCGCAAAACCCGCAGGTGTCTTCTTCACCTTCTGGGGTGCAAACCACACTGCATTTGACCTTCTCAGCCATCTTTGCGGGAGGTGTGATAACAACACAGATGCTCGGGGAGAAAGCAGGGACTTGTCCAAGGCCACATGGTTGGTTAAGGGTTGGAATTCATCCTGGAAAGAGCTCTCCCAACTCTTGAACCCCATACACTTTCCGCTAAAGGCATGCCGCTGCCAATCCAGTAAACTCTCTGCTCCCCCGCAGACCCTGGGCCTCAGTCTGGGTAGCGGGGCTGGCACAGGGAGGAGGGGACACTCGGCTGGCAGTAGGCCCACACATATTTATGGATCGCCACCTATGAGCTGCCGCCCCCCCGGGGGGGCAAGTAAGGGGACCCACTGGTGAGTACAAGAGGCAGGATCTCTGACTCACAGAATTTTTTCTGGGAAGGATAGATGCTTAGGAAAACAGTGACTCAGGGAGAAGCGCAGCAAGCTCCTAGGCAGGCGGGGTCCTGAAGGTGAGACATGGTTATCTCAGGGAGGAGAGGGGAGGGAGCCGTGGGGCAGGGATGGCAAAGCTCCCAATGCGCCAGGACCACTGGGCTTCTGAGGGGCTGGGATCCACAGAGATGGGGCAGGGGGTGTCCATGCCATGGCCCGGGATTTGAAAGGCAGGGGGAGGCAGGGAGCACAGAAGGGTCCTGCTCGGAGGAGGGGTGGGAGGGGCTGAGAGTGGGTGCAGGGCAGCTGTCTCCATATAGGTGATGGTGGCCAGGACTCCTCATGCTCATAGTGGAGAGAAGTGAGTCAGAAGACACTTGTCAGTGAGGACCCACAGGACTTGTTCATTCAATTAATGGTGTGTGTGGGGGGGTTGTGCATGGGGCATAGAGAAAGGAGAGACAAGACAAAGATCTTTGGCTTGAAAAACTGATGTACAGCGGTGCTAATACCTGAGAATGGTAACATGGGGGGCTGTGGGTCCCCTGAGTCTAGACTAGGGTGGGGCAAGGCGTTGGCCACGTGGACAGACTTTTTCACCTTCAGCTAGGGACCTCGTGCCTTGTTTTCCCAGGAAAAGAAAAGCCACTGGACCGATGCCACACACACACACCAGCCTGCACCTGCGTCTCTGCCCAGCCTCCTGTCTGTGTCCCTCCGGGCAACCCGCCCCACCTTCCAGGGGCCCTGCACCCACCGCTGCCTCCCTGCCTGTTGCATCGAACCCACTTTCTCCAGCAGATGCTTCCCAGCAGCTCTGGAATGGCTCCAGTTTCTCTGCTGAAAGCCCATCCTTTGCTCACACGCCCTCCTCCGCTCCGGCCCTGGCTCTCCTCTCCCTCACCACTGGGGAGAGGGGTTTCCTGTCACTGTCTCTAAATTTCACACCTTCCATGCACCTCGTGACCCTCTGATATGGGTTCCATCCCTATCACCACCAGAACGGCTCTCACCCAGTCCCCAACCACCTGCCTCCACATCAGTCAGCCCGCCAAGGATTTCTCCTCCTCATCCCACGCTGCTGAGCACACCCGCCTTCTGGAAGCACTCTCTCCCTTAGGCTTCCAAAAGGTCATGTTCCTCCCACTTCGCTGGCTGTTCAGCTGGCTCCATTTCTCCCAGCCTCACGCAGAGGCTCCTCAGAGCTCATGGCAAAGGCTTTCTTCTCTTCAGTTTTCCGCTGGGCTCATCTGTCCCCGCTCTCTCCTGTCTTCCCCAGGGATCTCATCACGCTCTTGATTACCCTAGGCAGAAGTGTCCCAAGTGGGTGCCTCCTGCCTCAACTGTGCCTCAGAAGCCCAGACTCCCTCCCTCCAGCTGTCTGCTTGCCATCTTCCCTTTAACAGTCCCCAAGACTCCTCAAGCCAAGGTGCACAGACACGCTCATGGTCTTCTGCCCACAAATATGCTCCTCTCCTGGTTCCTAGTCTCTGTGGGGAGATTCCCTCCCGCCCAGTTGGTGACCCGGATAATGACGAGTCCCCCTCGACACGCTCTCCCTCCCCAATCTATTGGCACATCCAATCCACAGACATTCACGGAGGGCCTGCTGTTCTGGGCACGTGGGATACGGCAGTGATGATGACAAAGATCCCCATCCTAAGGAGCTCACCTTCTAGCGAGGGAGGTGGCCAAGATACCATAAGCATAACGAACAAGTACATCACCTACGAGATGACATGTACAATGGAGAGAGAGGCAGCGGGGCAGGGGTAGGGGTGCAAGGGGATGGACTCTGGATGGATTCTGAAGGTAGAGCCAAGCGGATTTTTCTCCGGAGTGAGAGAGAGAGGAGTCAAGAAAGATGCCACGATTCTAGCTGGAACAACTGCAGGGATGGAGTTGCCATCAGCAGAGGTGTGGAGACTGGGGGTCGGTTGGGTTTGGCTGGAAGGATCAGGAGCTCAGCCTTATATACACGTGGCGCTCGGGGGTGTCCCAACAGTTCAAGGTTGGGAAAAAAAGGAATTCCTAGAAGCGGAATGGAGAAAGTGCATTGAGGAGGAGGAGGCTGTTGCCTGTGCCCCTCACTGCAGACAGCTGAGTAAGATGAAGACCAAGACCAGCCCACTGGGGGCGCCTTGGTGGCTCAGTCAGTTCAGCATCTGTCTTCAGCTCGGGTCATAATCTTAGGGTCCTGGGATTGAGTCCCATGTTGGGCTCCCCGCTCAGCGGGGAGCCTGCTTCTCCCTCTGCCCTTCACTCTGCTCGTGCGTGCTCTCTCTCTCTTTCTCTCAAATAAATAAATAAAATCTTAAAAAAAAAAAAAAAAGACCAGCCCACTGGCTCTAGCCACACAGGGGTGAGGGCAGGGGGAGTGATGGGTGTGCAAATCTGGCTGGAGATGGTTTCCAGGAGAAGGACAAGGAGGAATATGGGCAGCGAGCACTTTCAAGCAGTTTCACTGCAAAGGGAAGCAAAGACACAGCAGGTGCTTTGGGGACAAGGGGTCCAGAGAGGGCTACTTCTTCAAGATGAGAGACACAACTGTATGTGTGTATAATGGGAGTCATCTGCAGGGAGGGGAGGATCCAACATGTTGGAGAATGGGGGATTCCTGGAGGGACGACCATGAGGATGGCACATAGAGGTGGCCCTGCTGGAGGAATGACCCTGAGGATGGCACATAGAGGTGGCCCTGCTGGAGGCAGGGGCTGGACATCCGCATGTGGGTCTGGCATTCAAAGTGTCACCAGCCACACACGTGCTGGAGTGCGTGTGTGGGATTTGAGCCAGACTGGGCAACACGGTGGGATCCATGGGTTGGAAGATGCAGGAGATGGAAGGAATGTGGGGGTCAGGGAACGAGGCAGTGGGCTTGGGTGAATTGTGTGAATTGGGGTACAGTGATGCTGTATTTGCTGGTGATGATGAGGCATTGGTCAATACCATGGGAGGGAGGGCGGCTGGAGGTCCAGCTCACTGAAGGAGGCCTGGGTCTCCTGGGTCACTGGAGGGGCTTCTGTGTGCATATCAAGATCCCCAGGAACTGACCCAGAAGGAGTGTTGGTGGGAGGGCTGCAGACCCAGGAGGTCAAACCCACAAGCAATGAGGGGGATGTGCCGGGGTCAGGGCTGACATATCGCTACTCCAATCTCCACTCTGGGGCCAGGGTGCTGTTTTCAAGATGCAGATCTGAGCATGGCACCCCTTCTCCCCCCAGTCCTCATTTTCCCATTGTTCTTAGGGACAAAGGCCCCAATCCTACATCACATGCTGCGATCTGTCCCTGACTCTCCACCTGAGCCCCTTGAACCCGTGGGAAGAGGGGCGGTGTTACTAAGGGGTGCTGGGCAGACTGGTGGTTATCAGGACAAAGTGAAGCTGGATCTGTGCCTCAGCATGAGCCATGATAAATTCCAGAAGGATCAAAAGGCTTACAGGTTAAAAAAAATTCTTAAAAATCTTAGAGGGAAACAGACCCATAAATACGGAGAACAAACTGGTGGTGGCCAGAAGAAGAGGGGGATGGGCAAGACGGGTGAAGGCGGGTGGGGGATGCAGGCTTCCAGTTACGGAATGAACAAGTCACGGGGATGAAAGGTACAGCATAGGGAATATAGTCAATGATACTGTAATAATGTTGTATGGTGACAGATGGTAGCTACACATGTAATGAGCACACACAACCTATAGAGAAGTTGAATCACTATGTTGTACACCTGAAACTAATGTAACACGGAGTGGCAGCTATACTTCAGTTAAAAAAAAAAAAAATCCTAGAGGAAAATTCCTTTCTGACCGTGGAGAGGGAAAGGCTTTTCCAACTACAGTCCCTAATCCAGAAGCCATAAAATGAAAGTCTGATTCAACCGTATAAAACCAAAAATGCCTACAAAGCAGAAAGCACCATAAGCAAAGTCAAAAGCCAAAGTGGGAAAAATATTTCTGACTCATGTCACAAAGGCTGATGTACCTTGATGTAAAAATGCCCCTACAAATCAACTCTAAAAACATTGACGACCTAAGAGAAAAATAGTCAAAAGATATGAACGGAGAGGTCAGAGAAAACATAAATAGCCTAGGGGCGTCTGGGTGGCTCAGTTGGTTAAGCGTCTGCCTTCGGCTCAGGTCATGATCCCAGGGTCCTGGGATTGAGTCCCACATCGGGTTCTTTGCTCAGTGGGGAGTCTGCTTCTCCCTCTGCCCCTCCCCCTACCCAACCCCCAGCTCATGCTTGCACTCTCTCTCTCTCACTGAAATAAATAAAATCTCTAAATATGTAACAGCTTGTTCTCCATGAGAGCACATAGAATCACATTAGTCTTTTTCATAACTGCATGGTATTCCATTTAGAGTTGAAACATACCTCCGCATTTCCACTGTGCTATTTCTAATTTTTGGCCATTGCAAACAGTTCTGCTATGGATATTTTTTTTTTTTTTTAAAGATTTTATTTATTTATTTGACAGAGAGAGACACAGCGAGAGAGGGAACACAAGCAGGGGGAGTGGGAGAGGGAGAAGCAGGCTCCCCGCAGAGCAGGGAGCCCGATGCGGGACTCGATCCCAGGACCCCGGGATCATGACCTGAGCTGAAGGCAGTCGCTTAACCAACTGAGCCACCCAGGCGCCCTGCTATGGATATTTTTATAAACCTGTCCTTTTAACATATATTTGTAACATATATTTGTAACACATATATGTAACACATATGTAATACAGATGTGTTAACACATCTACAGAATACATTTCTAGAAGGATCATCGTTGTGGCAATTAGCACAAACATTTTAAGTCCTAATTAGCATTGCCAAATGGGTATCTGCTGTGATTATAGTTTTAACCATCATTTCTCATATTATGAATGAAGATTTGCTTTTGTTTCATATACTTAAAGGCTATTTATGTTTTCTTTCTTTCTTTTTTTTTTTTTTAAGATTTTATTTACGTGACAGAGAGAGAGCCTGCGAGCAAGCAGAGTGAGCAGGAGAGGGAGAAGCAGGCTCGCTGCTAAGCAGGGACTCAAATGACTGAGCCACCCAGGCGCCCCTTACTGTTGTATTTTTAAAAGGTATGCAACAGTGGATTACTATTTATTTAGCCATTTGAGCTAAGTAAAAAAACCGAGAGGCTTTTGTTTGGATAAACATGGTACATCTCTGGGTGTGGACACAGACAGTGTTCATCAGGTTGCCTGTGGGGAGGGGCACTGAATGGCGGGAGGATAGAAGCCTGGGGGTGGGAGGAGGGGAGACTGACTCCCCCCCTTTCCCCTCCCTCGCTCTTTGATGTCACTGGATGCATGTGCGGGGCTTACCAAGTCAGAAAAGGCAATAAGCTTTAACTGAAAACTGGATGGAGTGAGGTCTGTGTTTTTGTCTGGTCCTCTGGCTGTGGCTGCCCTTTCTCACGCTCCGCTCTAAGCTCCCTCCAAGAAAGCTCAGACGGTTGGGGGCGGCGGGGGGGCGGCGCGCAGTCGGCTGAGCCTACGACTCTTGGTTTCGGCTCAGGTCCTGATCTTAGGGTCGTGAGATCGAGCCCCGTGTCAGGCTCCGTGCTCAGTGTGGAGTCTGCTTGAGATTCTCTCTCTCCCACTCCCTCTGCCCCTCCTGCTCATGCTCGCTCATATAAATACACTTTAAAAACAAAAACCCAGAAAGCTCAGACTGGGATTATCATTGGGAGCACCCGGGGTCCTGAGCGTGCAGTCCGGGGGGCCGGCAGGAGGAGGGGCTATAAGAGTGGCCATCACTCACGCCCGACTCCTCGAGCGCGCTGGAAACCGCGCGGTTTCCCCAAACATCTCATTTAACCCCCGCTGCGTCCTCCCTGGGCACAGATTACAGATGAGAAGACAGGCTCAGAAAGGTTACCCTGCCCAGAGTCAAGTCCCGTTCCCCTCAGGCCAGAACCCAGGCTGTCTGATTCTGAGCCTAACAAAGGGGGCGGAGAGTAACAGTTTTGGCAGCAAAAGCTTCCCCCGAGGTGCCGGGGATGGTGCGTGGCACGTCTGAGGTCACCAAGCTAGTGAGGGGGCAGCCCGGACTGGAGGCAGGCCTCGTGGGACCCCAAATCCACGGCACCATCCGTGTCTCCAGAGGGGCGGCCAGCGCGGGAACGGCGGCATTCCGGAGAGTGGTCCCATCGCTAGGGGGAACAGGTCACATTTAGCCCGCCGGAGAGTCTCCAAAGCACCCCAGCCGCCACCTCTCTCGGGTCCTGCTGGCCTGACCTCACCAGGCCACCACTGCTTTCTATCAGCACTACCCCACAGCCTCCTAACTGACCATCTCTGGGCCCCCTGGGACCCACCAAGCGGTGGGGCCTCTTAAAAATGCCCAGCCCTTCCCAGGGCTTTCCCTGGCGCATGGAGTAGCATCCGAATTCCCCTGCACAGCTCTTCGGCTTGGCCCTGCACCTCCTCAGTGCCCATGGCCTTGGTCTCAGGACATCCATGTCCACCCTGGCCCCACGGTCGACAGGCTATGGCTTTCCCTCCTTTGCCCTCACTGGTATCCATCACAGCTTCCTGCTCTATTTCCCTTCCAAGCACTTATCGCCATCTTTAATTAGTAACCCATTTTCCTTGTGGGTTGTTTATGGTCTGCCAGCCCCCCCAGTGAGGCCGCTCCCTGAGAGGTGGGACCCCAGCTGCCGGCTTGCTGCCGTCTCCCTGCTGCCTTGCACAGGGCCTGGCAGGCAGAGCTCTTAGGGGATCAGGGGAGACAGACAGGCAGCTCATCACCACTTCCAAGCCCTGGGCAACCGACCATGCACAGGGTTTGGGCTGTGGCAGCCGTGGCCTCTGGACACGGACACTACGGCCTTCAGAGAGCTGAGCAGCCATGGGTGATGGATCGGGCGGAGGGCTGGGCTCAGGCCGTCCAGGGGTCCCTGTTTAGAAAGTGAGGCAGGCTGCAGGGCCTCCCACGGCCCTGCCCCATTCTGCACACAGCTGTCCAACATGTGTGCCAGGCATTGCCTGGATCCATTGACTTTGCTGTCAAGAATGTGGGGAGCAATGAAATAAGAGCCAGATGACTTGGGAACTAAATAAAATGGGTCAGAGTAGAGGGTTCACTGATCCTGTGGCTTCTTGAACTGAACCGATGTAGCCCAAAGAGGTTCCCAAACCGGGAGCTCTTCGTCCCTCTGGGGAATAGACATTTCCCGAGGGTTTCCCAAAGGGTATATTCCTGGAAAAGCAAACTGGGAAGAATATTTCCCACTGCCTGGCAGGTGCCCAGGCCACACACCGGTTGGGGGGAGCGGGGCGTGGCAGCCTTGGTGCCTGAGGCCCTGTGGACAGTCTGCACCTGCTCCTCTGTGTTGTGCCTGGACTCCTGAGTCCCGCTCTGCCTGCTCCCTGCTCTCTCCAACAGGCCATGGCTTGCGCAGCCCTCTGCGTCTCCCACTCAGCCTGCTCCGGGTAAGAGGCCGTGAAGACCCAGTCCACCACGAAGACAGAGACCTTCAGCCATGCTTCTCTGGGGCTTTTAAACTGAGTGGACTTTTTTTTTTTTAGATTTTATTTATTTATTTGAGAGAGAAAGAGAATGAGAGAGAGAGAGCGCACGAGAGCGGGAAGGGTCAGAGGGAGAAGCAGACTCCCTGCTGAGAGGGGAGCCTGATGCAGGACTTGATCCTGGGACTCCGGGATCATGACCTGGGCCGAAGGCAGTCGCTTAACCAACAGAGCCACCCAGGTGCCCCTTAAACTGAGTGGACTTTTATTTATTTTTTTCTTTTTCTTTTTTATTGTTATGTTAATCCCCATACATCACATCATTAGTTTTAGATGCAGTGTTCCATGATTCATTGTTTGTGCATAACACCCAGTGCTCCATGCAGAACGTGCCCTCCTCAATACCCATCACCAGGCTAACCCATCCTCCCACCCCCCTCCCCTCTAGAACCCTCAGTTTGTTTTTCAGAGTCCATCATCTCTCATGGTTCGTCTACCCCTCCGATTTCCCCCCCCTTCATTCTTCCCCTCCTGCTATCTTCTTCTTCTTTTTTTTTCTTAACATATATTGCATTATTTGTTTCAGAGGTACAGATCTGAGATTCAACAGTCTTGCACAATTCACAGCGCTTACCAGAGCACATACCCTCCCCAGTGTCTATCACCCAGTCCCCCCATCCCTCCCACCCCACCCCCCACTCCAGCAACCCTCAGTTTGTTTCATGAGATTAAGAATTCCTCATATCAGTGAGGTCATATGATACATGTCTTTCTCTGTTTGACTTATTTCGCTCAGCATAATACCCTCCAGTTCCATCCACATCGTTGCAAATGGCAAGATCTCATTCCTTTTGATGGCTGCATAATATTCCATTGTATATATATACCACCTCTTCTTTATCCATTCATCTGTCGATGGACATCTTGGCTCTTTCCACAGTTTGGCTATTGTGGACATTGTTGCTAAAAACATCAGGGTGCATGTACCCTTTCGGATCCCTACTTTTGTATCTTTGGGGTAAATACCCAGTAGTGCAATTGCTGGATCATAGGGTAGCTCTATTTTCAACTTTTTGAGGAATCTCCATACTGTTTTCCAGAGTGGCTGCACCAGCTTGCATTCCCACCAACAGTGTAGAAGGGTTCCCCTTTCTCTGCATCCCCGCCAACATCTGTCATTTCCTGACTTGTTAATTTTAGCCATTCTGACTGGTGTGAGGTGGTATCTCACTGAGGTTTTGATTTGGATTTCCCTGATGCCAAGCGATATTGAGCTCTTTTTCATGTGTCTGTTGGCCATTTGGATGTCTTTTTTGGAAAAATGTCTGTTCATGTCTTCTGCCCATTTCTTGATTGGATTCTTTGTTCTTTGGGTGTTGAGTTTGATAAGTTCTTTATAGATTTTGGATACTAGCCCTTTATCTGATATGTCATTTGCAAATATCTTCTCCCATTCTGTTGGTTGTCTTTTGGTTTTGTTGACTGTTTCCTTTGCTTTGCAAAAGCTTTTTATCTTGATGAGGTCCCAATAGTTCATTTTTGCCCTTGCTTCCCTTGCCTTTAGCGATGTTTCTAGGAAGAAGTTGCTTCGGCTGAGGTCGAAGAGGTTGCTGCCTGTGTTCTCCTTTAGGATTTTGATGGACTCCTGTCTCACATTGAGGTCTTTCAACCATTTGGAGTCTATTTTTGTGTGTGGTGTAAGGAAATGGTCCAGCTTCATTCTTCTGCATGTGGCTATACAATTTTCCCAACACCATTTGTTGAAGAGACTGTCTTTTTTCCATTGGACATTCTTTCCTGCTTTGTCAAAGATTAGTTGACCATAGAGTTGAGGGTCCATTTCTGGGCTCTCTATTCTGTTCCATTGATCTATGTGCCTGTTTTTGTGCCAGTACCATACTGTCTTGATGATGACAGCTTTGTAATAGAGCTGGAAGTCCGGAATTGTGATGCCGCCAGCTTTGCTTTTCTTTTTCAAATTCCTCTGGCTATTCAGGGTCTTTTCTGGTTCCATAGAAATTTTAGGATTATTTGTTCCATTTCTTTGAAAAAAGTGGATGGTATTTTGATGGGGATTGCATTCAATGTGTAGATTGCTCTAGGTAGCATTGACATCTTCACAATATTTGTTCTTCCAATCCATGAGCATGGAACGTTTTTCCATTTCTTTGTGTCTTCCTCAATTTCTTTCATGAGTATTTTATAGTTTTCTGAGTACAGATCCTTTGCCTGAGTGGACTTTTAAATTGAGTTTGTGGGTAGATGAAATGAAGCTTGCCGGCTGGCAAATCCAGAGGCAGTAATGAGTCCAAGAGCTGACACTCAGCTCAGGTCTCTGGCTCGGATTTAATTTGGCCAGTACCATCAGGGAGGATAGAAGCCTTAGAACCCCGGCCCTCCAGCTGAGAAGCTCTAGATCCTAAGCAGGTGACCCCCCTTCCTCTCTGGACTGCTACAAAGATTGAGGGACACACTGCACATGCGTAAGGTGCCCAGGACAGCAGTGGTACAGAAGAGTCACCAAACACCGATGTTGGCTAGAATGACAGCATTCTCTCTTTCTGTCACGCTCTCTCTTGGCATGCACACCCACACTCACACACAGACACACATGTGTGTGCACTCGCACACCCCTTAGATCGTAGAGGGGAGAGAAGCACAGCTGGTAGTTTTTTGTTCAGATGGCAATTATAAACTCCAGGGCAACCACTAAGAAAATTATTCCAAAAGTATGCTCCTAACTGAACAGCAGGTCTGAAGAGTGTCTCGTTGAGATGGCATCTCAGAAGGGCCCCCAGCATTTTGGGCAGCACGGTCAGGGATAAGGACGCCTCCCTGGAATTCAGGGTCAGACAGGCCAGCCTGGGCATGGAGGCTGATCTGGCAATCACTCTGTTCACACACTGTGTGGGGCAGGCCGTGGATACTGATGAGAAGCCCAAGTGGAAAGTAAACACATTGGATTTTTGTTTTGTTTTTGTTATTGTTTTAAGTAGACTCCATACTGGGTGTGGAGCCTGACGTGGGGCTCGATCCCAGGACCCTGAGATCATGACCTGAGCTGAAATCAAGTCGGCCGCCCAACTGACTGAGCCACCCAGGCGTCCCTCTGTGGATTCCTTTTTTTAAGATTTTATTTATTTATTTGACAGAGAAAGAGAGAGCGAGCAGGAGTGAAGAGGGGAGGGGCAGAGTGAGAGGGAGAAGCAGACTCCCCACTGAGTAGGGAGCCCAACTCAGGGCTCGATCCCAGAACCGCGAGATCATGACCTGAACTGAAGGCAGACGCCCAACCAACTGAGCCACCCAGGTGCCCCTGTGGATTCTTTATATAAAAAAGTAAATAAATAAGTAGTGTGATCCAAAAGGCACTCAACACCATCAGCAAGAAGGCAATGCAAATCGAGACCACAAAGAGACATCACCTCATATCCATTAGATAGAATGGCTACTATAAAAAAATAACAAGTGTTAGTAAGGAGATGGAGAAATTGGCACCTTTGTGCTCTGTTGGTGGGTTTACGTCTGGACTCTGGATTCTGTTTCATTGGTCTATGTGCCTAAAGGTGTCTGTTTTTATACCAGTACCATACTGTTTTGATTGCTATAGTTTTATAGTATAGTTTGAAATCAGGAAGCGTGATGCCTCTGGCTTTGTTCTTCTTTCTCAGGATTTCTTTGGGTATTTGGGGCTTTTAAAATCCATTTACATTTAATGTAATTGCTCGGGACACAGGATTTATGTGTGCCAATTTGGTATTTAATTTCTCTATGTTTTATGTCTTTTTTGTTCCTCTATGACCCATTATTGCTTCTTTTTTGTTAAATAGATATTTTCTAGTGTACCATTTTAATTCCCTTGTTTCTCTTGCCATACTTTTGGAATAATTTTCTTAGTGGTTGTCTTGGAGTTTATAATTATCATCTTAATAAATAATTTGGTTTGGATGAATAACAATTTACTTTCAAATGTAAACAAATACTTTGCTCCAATATAGCTGTGTTAGTTATCTCCTTCTTTGTACTTTTAGTGTACTTTTATGAAATTACTATTTCATACATCTTAAGCCCATCAACACAGTTTTATCATTATTGCTTTACACAACTGGCTTTTTTTTTTTTTTAAGATTTTATTTATTTATTTGACAGAGAGAGAGACAGCGAGAGCAGGAACACAAGCAGGGGGAGTGGGAGAGGGAGAAGCAGGCTTCCCGCTGAGCAGGGAGCCTGATGTGGGACTCGACGCTTAACGACTGAGCCACCCAGGTGCCCCTACACAACTGGCTTTTAAATCAGAAGAGAGAAAAGAGTTACAAATAAAAATACATTTATACTGTCTTTCATATTATGTAGCTACCTCATGAAGCTCTTTATTTCTGTATGTGGATTTAAATTAGTGTCTAGGGGCACCTGATGGTGCAGTCGGTTGGGTGGTTGATTCTTGGTTTTGGCTCAGGTCATGATCTCAGGGTCGTGAGGTCGATCCCTGTGGCAGGCTGTGATCAGCAGGCAGTCTGCTTCTCTCTCTCTCCTTCTGCCCCTCCCCCTGCTTGCACTCTCTCTCTCAAATAAATCTTTTAAAAAAATAAATTACTGTCTCATGTCTTTTCACTTTGAATTGAAGGAATCCCTTTAGTATTGCTTGTAGGACAGACTGATAGAAATATGTTCTCTCCACTTTTTTTCTAATCTGGGCATGTCTTAATTTCTCTTTCACTTTCAAAGTATACTTTTCCTGTAGATTTCTCTGTTAGCAGTTTTTTTTTCCCCTTTCACCACTTTGAATATGTCATCACATTGACTTTTGGCTTTCATGCTTTTCATTAATAGCTGATTTCATGAAAAGAAATCAGCTATTAATCTTACCAAGGATTCCTTTTCTGTGATGAGTCATTGTTCTCTTGCTGCTTTCAGGATTCTCTCTTCATTTTTTTTTGCTTTTGGCAATGTGGCTATGATGTGCTTAGGTGTGGATCTCTTTGAGTTTATCCTACTTGAAGTTTGTTAAGCTTCTTGGATGTGTAGAATAATATTTTTTGTTTATATTTGGGAAGGTTTTGGCCACTATATCTTCATATATTCCTTCTGCCTCTTTCTCTCTCTTCCCTTCTGAGGCCTCCATTACATGTATATTGGCATACTTGATAGTGTCCCACGGGTCTCTGAAACTCTGTTCATTTTTTCTTCATTCTTTTTTGTTTGTCTTCCTTAGACAGGATCATCTCAGCTGACCTATCTTCAAGTTTGCTGATTCTTTCTTCTGCCAGCCCAAGCTCACTGTTGAGCCTCTTCAGTGAATTTTTTTCATTTTAGTTATTGTAATTTACAGCTTCAGAATTTCTATTTTTTTTAAATATACTTTTTATCTCTCTATTGATAGTCTCCATTTGGTGGTACATAACTCTTCTGCTTTCCTTCAATTCTTTAGACTTGGTTTCCTTTAGTTCTTCAAACATAATTTATAATAGTCAACAGAAAATCTTTGTCTAGGGGCACCTGGATGGCTCAGTTGGTTGAGTGTCCGACTCTTGATTTAGCTCATGTCATGATCTCAGGGTCATGAGATGGAGCCCTGTGTCCGGCTCCACCCTCAGCATGCAGTCTAAGCAGACTGTCCCTCTTCTCCTCCCCCTCTCCACGCTTGCTCTCTCTCTCTCTCAAATAAATCAATAAAATCTTTTTTTTTTTTTTTAAAGATTTTATTTATTTGACAGAGAGAGACACAGCGAGAGAGGGAACACAAGCAGGGGGAATGGGAGAGGGAGAAGCAGGCTCTCCGCAGAGCAGGGAGCCCGATGCGGGGCTCGATCCCAGGACCCTGGGATCATGACCTGAGCCGAAGGCAGACGCTTAACGACTGAGCCACCCAGGCGCCCCTCAATAAAATCTTTAAAAAAAATCTTTGTCAAGTAAGTCCATCTGGGCTTCCTCACAGACATTTTTTATTGTTATGTTAATCCCCATACATTACATCATTAGTTTTAGATGTAGTGTTCCATGATTCATTGTTTGTGCATAACACCCAGTACTCCATGCAGAACGTGCCCTCCTCAATACCCATCACCAGGCTAACCCATCCTCCCACCCCCCTCCCCTCTGGAACCCTCAGTTTGTTTTTCAGAGTCCATCGTCTCTCATGGTTCGTCTACCCCTCCGATTTCCCCCCCTTCACAGACGGTTTTTATTGACTGCTTTTTTTTTCCTTTTTCATTGCCATACTTTCTTATATCTTTGTGTGTCTCACAATTTTTTGTTAAACACTGGGCATTTAAAAGAATCTAATGTGGCTACTCTGGAAATTAGATATCCATCCTCCTTTCCAGGATTTGTTGTTGCTGTTTGTTATTATTGTTGCTCTTTGTTTGCTTAGGGGTTTTCCTGGACTAATTCTCCAAAGTGTGTACTCTTTGTCATGTGCAGCTTCTGAATTCTCTCTTGGTTAGCTTAATGGTCAGCTGAGACAGAGGTGTCCTTTAATGCCTTGATCCAGTACATCTCCCATTCTGTGCCAAGGGGCTCATTGTGTGTGTTGGAGCACAACTTCAGTGCTCTGCCAGGTTACAATTCTGCCTTTGCCTTCACTTCCTGCTTGAGCAGGGCCTCAAGGTCAGCCAGAAGTGAGAGACTGGGGCTCTCTCAGGTCTTTTGTGGACATGTACACAGTCTTGCACATGCATGTGCCTTCTGGATTCCCAGCAATATGCTGGAGCATTTCAAAGCCCCTCTGGGTGGCTCATCCCCTAGATTTTCATTTAAGTGTTTGTGTCAGCTTCTTCCTGTTCCAACTGGTGTTGCTACCTTAGACAGCTGTGACGTTAAACAATTGCTACTGAGTGTTTTTAGCAAGCACTCCAGGATAGAGCTTTTCCCAGTGAGTGAGCTCTGCATCAGGTCAAATAGAGACAAGTCCTATATATGGGCTTTTCCTGGAAGCTGATAGATAATGACAATTCTCTGGGAATGAGCAGTTAGGCACCTTCAAATTGTTTTGCTTCCTTCAGTGGCTGCTACTTTTCACAGGTACTGTGATTGTGAGATTGATGGTTTTTAAGGCTACCATGGCGCTGGGAAATGGGCAAGTTAAAATGCTACAAACTTCACTGTTCTTAGCAAGATATTTGTCTTGAATAAACATTTCTTGGGTTGTTACCAGACATTAATTTCCAGAGTTCTGAAAAGGCCTATTTTTTCCTCTAGTGTTCTTGCTGTTTTTTATGGAGAAGCAGATTTTCAGAGGTCGTTACTCTACTATTCCAGAAGTGCTTCTTCCATTGGATTTTTAGAAAGGGTTTCTTGGGGTCAGGGTAGATTAAAAACCCTAGCACTGACATGGCAAGACAGACCTGCATGATTGTAGTAGAACCGATATGTAGCTATCCTTTCAAGTCCTAGTTCTTAAATCCCAGAAACTTCTAGAACTCTGAGACCTAAGAACCAACCCCCTCCCACCCCCCCAGGGTCCAGGGAAGGAAGGGAATGGCAATATCATGGTCTCTGTGGACCACTGAACAAAGGAAGAGAACACTGTTGTATGAATCAGAACACAAAATATCAACGATTATCTTCTTACGGTCATTTGCCAACTATATGGCTCCTGTTCTAGAATTTTTCAGTGGGACTCACAGAACTCTTTCCTACCCTAAGAGCCCTAGACTCCTGGGGAACTCATGTATAAAATGCATAATTAAGGGTCCTCAAATCCAAATGCAAAGGAAGCATCGTTAGTAGAATGAATAAATCTCTTCTGCACATAGATCTACTTTCAAATGCATACTGCCACTAATAAATGCACAAATCCATTTAAAGCAAGGACAACAACAATAGAACTCTAGCACCGAGACTGCTGATTGAAGGCTGGCAGCTGCAGAGATGGGGTGAGCACCTCCATTTGCCTCCGCAGGTGTAGCATGGCCACCAGCCAAGCGGCATTCGATTGCTTTGTCCTTGTGTCTCCTAACCCTTTATCCATCATTTACCCACCAGTCCCTCTTTCTCGCTTCCTCCTCCCTTTCCTCCCTCTTTCTTGTCAACAAGCGTTTACTGACTGTCTCCTGAGTGCCTACGGGTCCGGTCCCGGCTTTGAAGAGCCCCTGTCTTGGTGGAGAAGGACAGGTGTGCAGAGCAGACCCCCCGCAACCAGATGCAGAAATGCTGGGACAGAGGGAGGTATCTGGGGAAGGGGGAGCTGGGCAGTGGAGGCTCTTGGGGAAAGGCGGGTCTAGATGGAAAAAGGATCCTGCCCAAGGTCCCTAGAAAGAGGACCCCAGAGTGCAAGAGCAGTGTTGGGCTTCTTGGGCTGAGAAATGGGGGAGATGAGAAATCCATTCCATTACGATGGAGATGCATAAACACTGCAGGGCTCTGGAGGTGTTTTCCAGGCGAAGACTCCCACGGACAGGGCGAGCTCTGTCTGCAGGACTGGGGCGGAGGCGGCAGCAGCAGGAAGGCATCTCGGCCAGATACTGTCCACAAGACAAAAAGAGCCTTTCTCCCTGGGATGCAGGAAAACGCCTGGTTTGTGCAAGGGAAGGCGCCAAAGCCAGGATGTGCATGTATGTGAAACTATCTGGAAATAAACAGGGGGCCCCGCCAAAGCTAATCCGAGAGGGACATCTGCTCTGTGCTGCTCACACCACTCCCTGACAGGCAGAGAATCAGGACCCCGCGTGGGAAAGGTCACTGAAGGGAGGAGGAGCTGCTTACCCCTTGCCCAGCAGCTGACCTTACACAAGACACTTAACCCCTTGGAGCCTCAGTTTCCTTATCTGCAAAATGGGAATGATACCATATTTTTATCTTTTGCAGGGCCCTGTGAAGGTCACATTAGATGAAGAACTTGAAAGGACCCAGCCCAGAGTCCAGTAAATCCTTGTCTTTCTTTGACTTTCAGATTGTTTTAAAGTGGAGGCCGAATTCTAAATGGATTTTTGAGGAAGCTGAGTCATATTATACTTTATCCTAAAAAAAAGTCCCTAATTTCCTCATTTCCTTACAAAGAGGACATCAGAAGCTTACAATAAAATGCAGAGAAAGGAGAACTGAATGATGCAGTGTGTTTTTGGAGAGCTGGTAGCGTGTGTGTGGGGATGGGGAGTGGGTTGTGGGTGATTACACACAAAACCCAGAGTAAAGAAAAGCCCTAGCAATCAAACACAAAAGAGCCTTCAGCTCTGGAAGTCAAAGCGAGCAGAGATCCATGAAGGGCATTTCCCAGCAGTGAACTCTAGGGAGCTTATCTGCAAGTCCTCTGTATAAGGAATGAGATAAGGCAAGCATGCAGTGGTACAGGGGGCAGGAAGCCCATGCCCAGTGCCCAGGAGAAGACTCTGATGCACAGAGAGAACCTGCCCCGTTTCCCCCTGGGGTGCAATCTGCCTAGGGTCCTGGTGAAGCTGCTTAGGGGCTGAGCATGGGTGCGTTCATTCCTTCCCTGTTCTGTGCACCTGCCTTCCCTGAGCCTACTGTGTGCCGGGCTCTGAAGACTCGGAGTGAGAGCCCCAGCCAGCCGGGTTCGAGAAGGCTTTCTCTAGATGTAAGGACAAAAGGGTAGTGAACTTGGGCCGAGAGTCCAGGGAGAGGATGAGACACCCTGGGCAGGCTCAGAGTGGGAGGCTTTGACCCCCTGGGTGAAGCAGGAGGTGGGGGACATGGTGGGAGGAGAGGGGAGAGCCCCGAGAGGCGGTGGTGGCATGGACAGAAGGGGGCACGGGTCCAAGGTATACGGAAGAGGAAACTGACCAGGACTCGGCATGGGAATGGGGACCGGAGGCGTTGAGGATGCTGCCCTGGGGTCTGCACAGGGAAGCAGTGGCCGGAGGTCTCCCTGGGATGACAGGGAGCCACAGGACAGCAGGTGTGGGGGGGTGCTGGTTTGGGGGGGCACCTCCAACCTCAGGGCCCAGAGATGACTGGGGTGGAGGCGTCGTCAGCATCATAGGGGAGCCGGAGCCCCGGGGGTGGCAGAGAGGACAGAAGAGGGCCACAGGCAGGCTGGTTTGAGAGGCAAGTGGGGTCCAAGGGAACAGGTGCAGAGGGAGGGGTGGGAGATGCGGGAGGACATGCAGGCTGGCGCTGAGCCGGGGACACTGTGGCCAAGCTGACGTCACCGGCAAGGCCGTGAACAGACCAGAAGCCTGGGATGATGGAAGGCGAGGTGGGGAGTGGGCGTGGGGGTGGGGGGGGTCTGGAAGCTTCACTGTCATGGGGGTTGGGGGTGTGTAGGGTGAGTGCATTTTGGGTGAAATGAAGGTGGCAGGAGGGAGGGGGCGGCGAGTAGAGTTGAGTCTGCGGGTTGTGTGGCAGGGAGGTCGAGGAGTCAGGGGAAGGAGAGTCCAGGTCTGGGGAGGGCAGGGGACGCACCCAGGAGGGCCACCAGCAGCCCCTGCAAAGGGAAGACGATGTTTTAGGGGCTGACAGTGACCTTCAGGGAGTGGCCAAGGGCACAGAGGGACTGTCCCCGGAACTGCAGGTGCCGAGAAGCTAAGGCAGTACTGGACCAACGACTTGGGGGACAATGGTCAGCTGGAAGGGAGAGGAAGGCCTGGCCCTGGGTCTGAGCATCCCGGGTTACAGGGCAGGGCGAGGACCGGCACCTCCAGCCAGGGCTCAGGTCAGGTCTCAAGGTCAAGGGCAGACTTCCAGGGCTGGGTTTGGAAACCAAGAAAACCGGGGACTCACCGGGGTCGCCTCTTCTTCCAGCCTTGCCGCGCCGTCCGGGAGGGCCTGGGCAGGAGAACAAGGACAGACTGGTTGAGAAGGGAAGCCAGCAGGCTTGCGCGCAGCCCACGAACCCTGCACCGGTGCCCACCGCCCACTGCCCACCGCCCTGCTGGCTGCATCCTTCCCCTTCCTCTCCATCCGGTCACCAGTCTTTCACGAGTCATTCCCCACTCCCAGAGACTGACTCCCTGGAACTCTACAGGCAGAAGAGTCTGCCACTGAGAAACTGGATCTGGGAGAAGAATAGAGCCGAGTGAGGTTGGGAGTCCTTTTACGAAAGCCCCGACGAACGCTTTTTCATATCCCCTAAGGTAAAATGTTAGAGACGACACACCACATAGAGACACTACCATGGCCTTCCAAATGCCTGAACTCGGGAACAGCAGGTGCTGTTCTGTCCACCGCCTATCCCTCCTCTGCCCTCCAGAACCTTCCGCACCCCTCCCCCACAACTCCGGGGGAGCGGCTCATGAATTTCTCATGATTGATTGCACTTAAGGTCCACCCCAACGTGCAGCAACCTCCATCCACAGGTTGTGAAGTCTTTCTGAATTTGTGACGCGGATCACCCTGCCTCCACCTTCTCCCCGCTCTGCCCACGTCGGTCCCCAGACCCAGCGACCACAACGCTACAGGAGAATGCCAACCAGCCCCCGGCCCGAGTCAGGGGTCGTTTTCTCAGGTGCTGGGGGAAAAGGTGTGCAGAAATGAAGGTGTACGTACTAGATTGCCGTTTGAGATGCATGTGACACCTCTCCGCCCATGGTGCCCACCGGCTGCACGCTGGCCTGGTGGGGCCCGGGGGCGGTAGATCTACAGGCTCGGACGGTATTGCAAGGAACTGCACTTTCCTATCAAAGTCAACCTTAACCTCCCTCCCAAATCCCCGGAACAACCACAGGGAAGAAGCAGAGGCTGTCCAGGAATCAGGTCCGAGGCAGGATGGTTAACTAAAAAATTCATGTGGGGCACCTGGGTGGCTCAGTCGGTTGAGCGTCTGCCTTCAGCTCAGGCCATGATCTCGGGGTCCTGGGATCCAGTCCCACATCAGGCTCCCTGCTCATTGGAGAACCTGCTTCTCCCTCTCACTCTCCCTCTGTGCTCTCCCTCTCTCAAACAAATACATTAAATCTTTAAAAAAATAAAAAAAAAATTCATGTGTATGAATTTTCCTTCCTTCCTCCTGGTTTCAAGTGGGCAGTCACTGTGCACCCCAGACCAGGGATTGGGATGGGTGGAAAAGCAGAAGAAGCCCAGGGTCAATGGCACTTCTAGACTTTTGTTCAGGAGAGTCCAGAATGATGAGGAGGGAGGGTCTTTAAGGAAAAGAGGGAGAGAGAGAAGAAAGACTCCTCTGGATGTGGAGTGGGGCCCTTTGTGCTATGCTACACCCTAAAACCTTTACAGGTGGCTGGGGGTGATCGTATGTATACACCATGTATTGTTCATCCATTCATCTCATCGGGTGATGGATGCTTGGGTTGTTTCCACCTCTTGACTATTGTGAATAGTGCTGGGATGAACATGGGTATACAACTACTGCCTCAAGATCCTGTTTCCAGTGCTTTTGGATATATACCTACAAGTGGTAGGTATATACTAGGTCATACAGTAATCCCATTTTTAATTTTTGGAGGAATCTCCATATTGTTTTCTATGCTGACAACACCATTTTACGTTCCCACCAATGAAGGCTTCAATTTCCCCATAGCCTTGCTGACACTTGGTTTTTGTTTTATATTTAATTAATTAATTAATTAATTAATTAATTAATTAATTATTTTTTTGGTAGTGGCCGCCCTAAGAGGTAAAATGTGATACTGCATGGTGGTTTTAATTTGCCTTTCCTTAATAATTAGTGTTGTTGAGCATCTCTTCATATGCCTGTTGACCATCTGTATGTGTGTGTCTCCTTTGCAGAAATGTCTAGTCATTGCCCATTTTTTAGTTGGATTTTTGTTGTTGTTGTGTGGCCAGAGTTCCATTTTCTGGATATTAACCCCTTATCAGGCACATGGCTTGCAAATATCGTCTCCCATTCTGTAAGTTGCCTTTGCCCTCTGTTGACGGTTTCTTTTGCTGCATGGAAGTTTTTAAGTTTGATGTAGTCCAATTTGCCTATTTTTGCTTTTGTTGCCTTTTTAACCTTTTGAGGTGTGAGGTAAGGGCTCTGAGTCATTCTTCTACATGTGGATATTCAGTTTCCCCAACACCATTTGTTGAAGAGACTGTCTTTTCCCCCCTGGACAGCCTTGGCCTCTCTGTTGAAGATCATTTGACCATATAAGTGATGCAGCCCTGAGTTCTGAGAGCAGAAATTCCTGCCGGTCATATGGCCCTGGTTTTTCCTCAATACCCGACTCAAACCTTGAATTTTGTGCTGGAATCGTCCACGGGCCATGTTGACTTGGCACGGCTGAGATTCTGGCACTTTCATAACAGACAACAGCTCCTCACCCTGGTGAGGGATTTGCAGCTTATGGAGCACCTCCAGATCTATGACCTCAGTTGAGCCCACGCCGCTCAGTCACCTGCCAACCTAACATCTCTGTGTGGATCTCACCAACATCTCAGGCCCGTTGTGGCCAAACATACATCCTGGTCTCCTTCCCAGCTCCTGTGCGCAGCTGGCCTGGTGTTAGGCCCTTTCTCCTCTCTGGGCACATCTGTTTTCAGGGAGAGTGAGGGTGTGGGAATGGGAACCCCACTGGCACACATAGCATCATCCTCCTCTGCTTGTAGGAGGGAAAAGGCCCACTTTCACTCACAAGGCCCAGGGCGCTGGTCACTGGCTTCTGGGCTTTTGCCAGGCCACAGAAGCTCATGCTCGGCTCAGCAAGGCTGCCTGCCTTGGGTCTTAGGCTGCGGTGAGGGACAAGGTAGGAAAGGGGCCCCCAGGTGGGACAGTAAGCCAGGCTCTTCCTGGGTCTGAAAGCTAAAGCACACCATGGTTTCCTGCTGGTCATTACTGGGTACGACTATAAAATTCCCTGTTTGCGTAACTCAAGCCAGATGAAGACATTTGCCTTCACTGAGGCGGCTGAACGAATGGATTGGTCTGGTGGTTCTCCTGGGTGGCATGGTTAGGCAGAGGGCCCAATGAGGAGGGGTGCTCACAGGCAAGCAGCTGCCCAGGCAGGTGCAGTGCCCCGTCTCCTAGAGCCTTTGGGGGAGTTCCCAGCAGGCCTGGAGTGGGGCAGGGCCTGGGTATCCTCAGGCATCCAGGGCCTGTGGAGCTGCAGGCCCAGCAGGCTGGACAGGACTCCCAACTGAAAGGGCCTTGGTAGAGGAAGAGAATGAGCCTGATGCTCTTGAATCCTCTCCCAGACCAGCCCAAACCAGATACTAGAGGCTTCAGTGTGAACAACTCACAAATCGACAACTGGTCAACCTTTGCGCCAATAAGCAAAAGCAGGCCTCTGGCCCAGCGGTTTGCCCCAGAACTTTCTCCTTGCTGTTTTTTCTCTTTCCCTTCCTTTCTCCAGTGGGAAAACCTCTCCCACCGTCGGCACACACTCAGACACTCAGGCTGCCCTGGGAGGCATCTGGGAGTAGGTCCTGATTGGCCTGTTATGTACAGATGGGAAAACTGAGGCTTTGAGGGGGAGGACAGGTCTTGCCTAAGGATGCTGTTGGGAAAATGGTTCCAGCTGGAAAATCTGTGCATGACGAAGCCCACATCGTGCTGTTCTCCCCGCCGCTGCGTGGGACCCACACAGTGGTGGGGACGCCACCCACAGGGGTATCCATGAGGTGTGGGCAACAGACACCAGCCAGGCAGGGGCAGTTCAGGACGGGAAAGATATGACTGACATGGAAACTATTTACCTGGGGCAGGTTACTCAGCCTCTCTCGGCCTCAGGTTCCCAACCCACGCGGATGGAATTTTAGGGGTGACAGCTGCCGTGCCGAACTATTAAACAGAAGAGCTGGTGGCATGAGCACCAGCTCGGAGGCACAAAAGGGGTGCCTATTTGGGATCCCAAGAAGTAACTGGCTAGACGGGCCTTTGGGCCTTCAGAACATGGTGCCCTGATGTCAACAGCCTCCTGTGTGTCCCCCAGGGTGGGTAAAGCCTGAGACATGGCAGCTGCAGGTCAGTGACTTTGTGGGCAGGGTCTGAGTCCCGACACAAGGCCAGTCTGGGGGTTTCCCACATCCCTCCTGACGGTCTGTCTGGGGACCTGGGCACCAGGATGCAGGGGTTGCACGGCCTGGGGATGGGGTTTCTCAAAGACATCCTGAGGTTTCGGGCCCAGCCTGGGCTCCAGCTTGCTGTGAAATGATTCTGGATGCCCGTGACGACCATCTGCCCAGTAAGTAACCACGGAGGATGATGGTTTTCTTAAGTGCCGTTTGAAGCCAGACAATATGGAACCATTTCTAACTCATAAAAACCTCATCTCTGGCTGGGCTGCAGAACTCACGCACTGACCAGATCCCATGTGGGGACCACGCCCAGACGGGCTCTCTTGGAGGTCTGAAGCCTGAGGAGGTGGCTCTCAAGGTGGTGGCCTCCTCGAGCCTCCCTGGCACCAACGCCCCCCAGGCCTCCTCCTCCAGCAACGTCTGCCTTATTACGGCCTGGACATGTGGGGGACAGCCTGCCCAGGCCCCTGTGTTTCCCAGGTCACCCAGTCCTCGGCCCTTCCCATGCTCCTCCTAGGACAGAGGCTTTTGTGCAATTCATCTTATTGAATCTATACACAGTTCTAGAAAGTGTTTTATTTTTTTTTAAGATTTTTAATTTTTTTAATTAAAAAAAATTTTTTTTAAATTTGACAGAGAGATACACAGTGAGAGAAGGAACACAAGCAGGGGGAGTGGGAGAGGGAGAAGCAGGCTCCCCACTGAGCAGGGAGCCTGATATGGGGCTCGATTCCAGGACCTTGGGATCATGACCTAAGCAGACGCTTAACGACTGAGCCAGCCAGGCGCCCCTAGAAAGTGCTTTAATCTCTTCCCACTCTCTTTTCCCTCACGACTGGGGAAAAGGAGACTCAGAGACGTCAAGAAATGTTGTCAGAGGCAATAGCCAAAAGGTGGAAAAACCCTAATGTCCACGGATGGTTGAAGAGATGAAGAAAATGTGCTGTGTGCACACAACGGAATATTATTCAGCCTCAGAAAAGAAGGGTGTTCTGACACATGCCACACCATGGATGAAGCATGAGGACATCATGTTAAGTGAAATATGCCGGTCCCAAAAAAAGACAAATACTGTATGATTGATTGCCCTTATGTGAGGTGCCTGGAGTCATCAAATTCAGAGAGACAGAAAGCAGAAGGGCGGGTGCCAGGCGCTGGATGAGGGGGGACGGGGGTCAGTGTTTAATGGGGACGGGGCTTCTGTTTGGGAGGATGAAAAAGTTTTGCAAATAGATCGCAGTGATGGTTGCACAACACCTCGAATATACCCAATGCCACTGAATTGTCACACTTAAAAACAGTTAACATGGTAAGTTTTAAGTGGTGTGTATTTTACCAAAAGTTAAAACAAAGAAAAGGAATGTTCCCAGGGTTCTCAGCTCCCAAGGGCCGGAGCACGAGTGCGAACTCAGGTTGGCCTCTTAGAGACCACAGAAATGTCGTTGGCGGTATGGCTGATGACTGTCCACAGCTGAGTGTCTGCCGAGAGCCTGGCCTATGTAGTCACAGGGCACGGTGGTGTCCCCGAGGTCACACAGTGAGGAGATGGCAGAACAGGGACTCGAACCCAGGTCTGTGTGACTCCAGCGCATGTCCTCTGAACTCCTGGGTCATTGTGACCAAGGCTGAGTTCTTATCATCATCCCAGGATGTGTCCAGAGCCTCCTGCAGCCTTAGGACCTGGCCCTTCTCATGGGCACTGGGGGCCCCTTTCTCTGACCCTCTTCCCAGAACTCTGGGAAGGAGCCTGGGGGTCAGGTGGTTTGAATGTTCCGGATCTTTGGTCTGGAGCTCCCTGCAGTTGCCTGATGCCCCGGGGGCCATCGTGGGGGTGCGTGCTGAGCAGAGGAGGCAGGGGAGGTCCCTGGATTTGAGCTGCTAAGACCAGATCATGAAAACACCTCCCGAGATAATTTTGTTTTATAAGTTTCAGACCAACCTTGGAGTTGGAAACTCTTGCTCAGGGGTAGGGGAGAGTTCTCCCTGCTCATTTCCTGCCTGGGCTAACAAAACCCCCTGTCCCTCGCAGGAGTGGGGGCAGGTGCGTCCTATGGACACCTCGGGGAGGGCCTGGGGGCCATGGCCTTCCTGGAGGGGCTTTGCCTCCTGGAGTAGCCGGCCACCTGTCAAGTTGCTTGAGCTTGGCCAGCATCGAGGGCCATGTTGTCCTCCAGGAATTAAAAACACGGCTTCTTTTTTTTTTTTTTTTTTAAAGATTTTATTTACTTATTTGACAGAGAGAGACACAGTGAGAGAGGGATCACAAGCAGGGGGAGTGGGAGAGGGAGAAGCAGGCTTCCCGCTGAGCAGGGAGCCCGATGCGGGGCTCGATCCCAGGACCCTGGGATCATGACCTGAGCCGAAGGCAGACGCTTAACGACTGAGCCACCCAGGCACCCCTAAAATCACGGCTTCTTACTCAGCAAATACAGCTCATTCCAGAAGGACTTTATTGTCCCCAAAGGCTCCCCATGCATCATGCTACGGGGAGTCCTGCTGTGTTTTGGAAGGTCCTCAAGCAGTTTGGAAGACCAAGACCACAGGCTGCTGGGGTGGTAGGGCAAATGTTTGTTTGGGACGGGGGTTGTGTCCAGACTGGTGACAGATTCCTACAGTCCCTATGACCAGATCGGGCAAGCCCACTTAGATATCACTCCCTTCAGTGGCTGAATGAACAGGGCCCATCTTGGGGGGAGTGGACTGGTGGGGGACCCCAACCTCACCTTCACAGAGGGCCTCAGATGTGGACCCTGCTGTTCTCTCCAAAGGAGCTGATAGTACCAGACAACCCTAGAGGCCCCCTGATGGTGTTTAATAAAAATAACAGGGAGGAACACCATTTATTGTTTGCTCTACGGCTGGTACCAATCTCGGCTCCACAGTATTGACCCATCTACTCTTCACATTGAACCTATGAGGAAAGCTACCATTGTCATCCCCATTTTATAGAAGGAGAAACTGAGGCGCAGAGAGATGAACTGACCTTCTGAGTCATACTGCTGGTAGCAGGTGGGGCCGTGCAGTGTAGACCCCGAGCGTGTGCATCCAAACCCTGCTGCCCGCCTCCCGCACGAGGAGATGCTCACTGGAGGTGAGAGGTGCCCACCAGTCCACGGGTTCCAGAACCCTTTCTTGGTATTTGTTATTATTATAGTTTTTAGAATACAGGACCCACACACAAAGGAAGGGGGCCAGGGATGGCTCTCAGAGGTCTGTGAATTAAATATTGAATTAAAAGGCCACACGTTGCCACCAGCACCAGCCTGGACTGACTCCAGCCGGATTCTGGCATGGCCTCCTCACGCCATCCGATGCGCCCGCTGTTTCCAGGCTGCTTCCTCTCTGAGTCAGGAGTGGCTTTAATGAAGTGTTTAAAATAGGATCAAGGAGTTCAGACCTATGACTCATGCCGGTGGCACACCGGACCCAAGGGTCCCGGTGGGAAGGGCTCCCGCGAGGTGGGGGCAGTGAGCCCGGGGGTGGGACGACCCGCTGCCACCCACTGAGTGCCTCTGCCCTCTCTTTAATCCTGTTCGTCACTCAGAGATGCAGGTGTGAACAGGGACGGAGACCAAAGGGAGGTGACCTGTCCAAGTCACAGAGCTCATCAGGAGCTGAGGGTTGGGCCGGCACCAACGCTGCCCTCCTCAGTTCCTTATTTTTGGGGAAATGGACCGTGGTTGAGGTGCCAGCACTAAAAATATGGAATATCTCATCCAGAGGTAAGAACAAGGAGGACTTGGGAAGAAGCAGAACGTGGGTGGATAGTTTCTGGATCAGAGTGACAGGGCTCACAGAAGGGCTTCTGGTCAAGGGATGTGTGTCTTAGCCCAGAGACTTCAAGGGACTTCTTGAAGGATACTTCTGAGTGACAGCTGTAAGGCACATGGGTACCCCATGTTGGGGTCACCCGGTCACAGGCCATTCCTTTGGCTTGGCAGAGTTCCCTCCCTGCTGCCCTTGGCTCAGGCTATAGAACGGATGAAGCAAACTCACAGGAACAGTGAAAAGCCCCTTGTGGGGGGAGCCGGGACACAACATGGTACTCCCCTCCCACGGGGCTCAAGCCTCATCTCTGAAGGCTGAAGAGGCCCTGACCCGCCCGCTGGATTGGAGCGGAAGGAAGGGGAGTTTAGGGAGGGACTCCGGAAAAAAGAAGGACCTTCCTGGGCTCTCAAAGGTGGAGGTTGAGAGGTTGTCCTCCATATGGAAAGCGCTGGAGCCAGGCTAAGAAAGGTACTAGATCCTAAGGAATTATGGCTGCGCAGGTGGGGAGTACAACGGGGTCACCGGCCGTGGGTAGCTGCTGTTGGGTGGGAGGGCCTGGGGTGACTGGGGCTTGGCCAGACCCAGATCTGTGCTCGTGCAGATCAGCTTCTCCCCAGAGCCTATCATCTCCTGAGATTCCATTTCCTGTTGGAGAACAGGCTCCAGAGAGGCACACAGAAACCAGCACCCCCCCAAAAAAACAAATTCCTCAACTCCCCGTGCACCCCAAAGCCTTAATCACTGACACATGGGCCAGGGTATCCCTCCGAACTTAATGAAGTCCAGGATTTATTGCTTTCCGAGAATGAGGAGATTTTAATTTTATTTTGTTTTATTTCTTTTTTAACTTAAAAAGCCATTCGTAGGAGCTTTGACTTTCATGAGAATTCCTCATGACCTGCAGGTTACAAGCCCCGCCCTGTGCCACACAGAAGGTTCTAGAAAAGGGCAGGTGAGGCCGGGCAGCTGGAGGTCTTTGGGGCGTGGCCAGCATGGTGGCTCAGGAAAAATCTGGCCACTTAGCATGAGCCACCTGCTCCAAGGTGACCTGACCCGAGGGGCCCTGGACTGTGGACTCCTGGCTCCCTGGGACAGGAGGACAAAGCTCTCTGGAGGGAAAGGCATGCCAGCCCCCAGCAGGGCCCAGGGTGCTTTACCTTCTGCATCTAGTAAATATGGGGGCAGGTGGGCACTAGGGGACCAACCATTGCAGTGTACCCAGGACTTTTCTGGGACTTCCAGTGCTAAAACTGGGGCAGTCCGAGGCAAACTGGGATGGGCGGTCACTCCAGTGGGCAGCCCGTGAGGAAGGGAAGAGGCTCTCAACACTGCCTATGTACCACCTGCTTCCCCCCCACTTCCCACCCTCTGTCACATGGCCTTCCTTCTGCTTCTCAAATCTGCCAGGTCTAGTCCTACCCCAGGATCTTTGCATGAAGCGTATCTCTATGCGGCTGACTCCTCACTGTGCTTCCTGACATCTTCCCTGACAACTGTCTGAAAGTCCCCTGCCCCCAGGGGACTCTCTGTGATGGTTTCTGGTTTTCTTTTTTTATTTGTTTTTAACATTTTATTTATTTATAAGAGACAGCATGAGCAGGGGGAGGGGCAGTGGGAGAGGGAGAAGCAGGCGTCCCGCTGAGCACACTAGTGTCCCTTGTTACAGCGTGGGGGAGGGAGGAGGGCTTCCCAGAGGTGTGGGAAGTTTCATGGGGTCCCCGAGGGGCTGCTGCCAGCATCCTGGCCCATGATGCCCCTGCAGACTGACTCACACTCCCAAGGGGCCTGAGTGATTCACTCTTTGTCCCTCTTGAGCCCCAGGCTGAGGCCCACATGCCCTCTGGAGACTTTCAGCGGGGTTTATTTCCCCGGCCCTCATCTGCCCAGTCTGTCCGGCTTAGGGGTGACCCCACTGTCTTCCAGCTGCCCCATCCCTCATAAAGCAGCGGCTCCCTGCCCTTCAGGGCTGCTGGGCCCTTCCGGGGGGCCGGGAGGTCACAGGGGTGCTGAGCAGGGACCTGCCATCTCCAGCCACTCAGAGGGGCGGGGCCCGGCAGACCCTGGTACCCCGACACCTGCAGATCTTTCTCCCAGCCCCGGGACAGTCAGCCACACTGTGCCCACCTGTGTTTGGGGCAGCCTTACTGTCTAAAGAGCTTCACTGAGACATTTACTTCACATACCATACAATTCACTCCATGGCCTTGGTATAGGACATTCTGTTTTAAAACATTTTTATTATTTTTTTTAAATGGTGGTAGGGGTGCCTGGGTGGCACAGTGGGTTTGAGCGTCTGGCTCTTGGTTTCGGCTCAGGTAATGATCTCAGGGTCGTGGTATCGAGCCCCGCGTGGGGCTCTGCGCTCAGCAAGGAGGCTGCTTGAGGATTCTTTCTCTCCCTTCTCCCTCTCCCTCTGAGCCTCCCTCTTGTGTTCTTTCTCTAAAATAGATAAATAAGGGGGCGCCTGGGTGGCTCAGTCGGTTAAGCGTCTGCTTTCAGCTCAGGTCATAATCCCAGGGTCCTGGGATAGAGACCCACGTCGGGCTCCCTGCTCAGCGGGGAGCCTGCTTTTCTAGAACTCTCCCTCTGCTGCTCCCCCTGCTTGTGCTCACTTTTTCATGCTCTCTCTCTCTCAAATAAATAAAAAAAATTAAAAAAAATTTCTTCCTTTTTTAGGCCGAATAATCTATTTTATTGTATGTGTATTCCACATTTTGTTACTATATTATTTTTTTAAATGCTGGTAAATTGTACATAACATAAAATTTGCCTTTTAGACCACTTTTCAGTGTACAGTTCAGTGGTATCAGGCACATTCTTAACGTTGTGCCACCATCACCACTGTCTGGTTCTGAAATTTTCCCTCCCACCCCCCAAAAAACTCTGTGCCCATTAAGCATGAACTCCCCATTCCCACTTCCCCCAACCCCTGGTAACCTCTAATCTATTTGCTGTCTATGAACTTATCTGTTCTAGATATCTAGATATTTCAGTATAATGTGGAATCCTACGGGACTTGTCCTTTTGCTGTCTGGTTGATTTCACTTAGTGTCTTGTCTTCGGCGTTCATCCATGTCACACCATTGTTATGACCCGAATATCTGTCCCTCTGGAATTCAGATATTAAAATCCTAACCCCCCAGTGTGATGGTGTTAGGAGGCGGACCTCAGGTCCTTTGCACAGCTTTCAGTCAGCCTTCTGCAACACGGAGATGTCCCCGCTGCTCTGGCTGCTCCCAGAGCTCTGGAGGGGGTGCTGGGATGCCACGGGGAGCAGGGAAGGGGGCTCCTACCTGTGGAGATGCCATGTGCCAGAAGGGTGCCCAGCAACCCTGCCAAGAGGTGGCAGCTCTTTGACCCTGCAGATGAACTAAAAGATGCTTAGAGAGAAGGAACTTGTCCCAAGTCACACGGCTTGCGTGTGGCAGAGCTGGGATTCAAACCCAGCTGTGTCCAATTCCAAAGCACTTGCCTTTTTTTTTTTTTTCTTTCAAAAAAGAATTCGGTTCTGCCTGGGGCTTCTCCCATCTATTCACATAATGTTGTCTGGTGTCCCCAGACTCACGCAGCTCCTTTGCCATCCTGGGTCCCGTCCTGCTTGGTGGAAGTGGGAGGGCTGGGGTTACCTTCGAAAGTGCTCAGGGTGCTCGGCCCCACCCCCCAGTTTCAGATTCAGTGGGGCTGGAGTGACCCAAGAATTTGCATTTTTAATAAGTTCTCAGGGGATGCTATTGCTGCTGGTCCAGCAAACACAGTCGGAAACCAGTTGATTTCTCCTCTCTCTTTAAAGATCATTGTCTTTCCTACAAAATATTTCATGCCTCATGTCCTTTTTTCATGGTGCCATGTTGCCTTCTGCGTGCTCAGGGGATGGGGGGCTGGAGTCAAGTTGTGAGTTTACGAAACCCCAGAACACCTGTTCTGGGCTCATAAACCACCCGAGGTTATTTCTACTCCTACTACTGTTAGGAAGAGTGAGCATTTCTGTGTGCTGGGTGCTGTTCTGAGCTCTGTTACGCCAATCCTTATGAAATTTGCACAGCCGCCCTCTATCTCATCCTATCGAGGAGGAAACTGCACGCAGAGAGGGCAAGTCACTGCTTGAGGTCACACAGCATCAAGTGGCAAGGCCAGGATTTGGCCCTGGGGTAGTCAGTCTGGTGTCAGAGTTCATGGGTTATTCTCAGCTGGGACAGAAGACCCTCACCCGTTCTGGCGGAAATTGGCTGAATAGCCTATACCAAGGTCCTCATTCCCCGTCCCCCCCTCATTTCTCCATCTGATTCCCCAGTCTTTGTGAATAGCATCATCATCTACCCCGTAGACTCTGGGAATGCAGGTGGATGCATCTGGTCACAATTTCCGATCACTGCCTCCGAATAGGAAAGGCCACAGGGTGCCGATCTGTGTGGCTGACCATGCCTTGGCGCTGTTCTGGCATTTTCCATGTTCTACTGGAAACTCCACCACAACTCCGTGTGGCAGACACTATTATCCCCATTTCACAGACGTGGAACCGTAGCATCAAGAGGTGAGGTAACATGCCCCAAATCACAGTCAAGAAGAGAAAGCATCACAGTCATCCCCTTTCTGTCCCTACGGGGTCTCGTGCTAACATCTCTCTATGGGTTGATGGTCACAGCCTCCTCTGTGGCTCCCTGTTTCTTCTCATTCTCTACCTGGTGGTCCCTTTGAAGCCATCCACAGGCTCCCCACTTCCTTGAGACACAGTCTAGGCTGGTTGGCCAAAGCCCTCTCAAGCTGAGCCAGACGTCCCCCTCTGGCCTGCTCTGCCCACCCCGGACTTGTCCTCTATACATCGCTCCTGGCCTACCTTTTGCCAGAACACCATGGCCCCTGAGCTGTGTTGCTCATGTCTCCAATGTCCTTTCTCCCATTTCTTGCCAGAAAACTCCTACTCATCCTTCAAGACCCACCTAAGACACGCACTGTCTTCTGAGAAGTCTTCTGGTTGCCTGCCCACACTTGGTCAGGGATATTTACTTGCTATAGTCCTAGTGCACTGGGATGGAGCCGTCTGCCCATCTGTCTCTCTGCCAGCCCCCGAGCCCCACAAGCAGGGATCACATCTAGTTTGCCTGGGTCCTCTGAGAGCTGGGTCTGAGGCCCAGGCCGAATCCAGCTAAACTGGACCAAGGTGGCTGGTCACCAGTGACCCTGGAAAGAGGCTCTGGATTCTTGGGTGTCCACCAGCAGCTTGTGTCCGGGTCTGATCTCCGGTGGGCGGGGGGAAAGGAAAAGATGCGATCTTTATTTTTAGGTACCTGTGCCTGTCCCCCTCTGCCCACTGGGGCAGGAAAATGGCCGTTTATGAACCAAGGGCAAGCTCTTTCTAGCCAGAGCTGCTGGAAACCACTTGGGGCAGATGGAGTCCAGGGAAATGGCTCTTAACCACTCTCCAGGGAGAGCCCTGAGCCCCCAGATAATTAGCCACATGTGTGTGGGAGGCAGGCCTGTTTTTTTCCCAAGGATTTATGAGAAGGGGGAGTATTCTCATTGACCTCCATTTCAGGAAAGGCCTCTTTCTGGAACACTTGCCGAATATTCCATCGACAGCAAAGCACATATACTGGCAGTCAGCCTGCTTGACATCGTCATACCCGGCATATGTTTCTTGTCTCATGCGCATTTTAGCGCTCACTGCAGGGACTGCGTATATTTCTGAAGGTCCCTAAACACAGCTCTGAATGAGGCACTTATAATTTACCCTTCATGAAAGCCGTCTCTGCTCTTTCCAAACATACTTGGAAGTGGATTCAAAGTTTATTATTATTTTTTTAATAGACAGAAAGAAAGTGTTTGTGAATTCTTCCTCACCAGCCCTCCTCCTTGGAACCCTGGGAACGAGTCCTTCAGCTCGCAGACACCGACACCCTTAGGGGTGACCGTGGAGGTGTAGACACGGGTCATCTGTCCGCTCAGACGTTTCTCGAATTCACCCTCTGTTTACTCACTTGTTGGCTGTTTCTTCCTCCACCCCACTCACTTTCTTTCTTAAAGATTTTATTTATTCATTTGACAGAGAGAGAGAGAGAGAGAGAGAGAGCATGAGCAGGGGGAGGGGCAGAGGGAGAGGGAGAAGCAGACTCCCTGTGGAGCAGGGAGCCCGAGGCGGGACTTGATCCCAGGACGCCGGATCATGACCTGAGCCAAAGGCAGACACTTAACCGACTGAGCCACCCAGGCACCCTCACCCCTGCTGTCTTTCGGTTCCTTCTACTTAGGCACTGCTTCCTTATTATGATTCATCCACCCACTGAGCCCTCTGTCGAAACACGGCTCAAGACATCGCGTGTCCAGGTAACCAAAGCTCCATCTGGATATTTGTTTGCCCATTTGTCCACCCACTGAGTTCTCCATCTTTGTTTATCCATCCTTTGGCTCGTCCATCCTTCCAACGTTAGCGCCCTTGGTGCCAGGGACTGGGGAGGCGCCAGAGGAGCTGGGAGGAGCCGCGCAAGCAGTCAATCAGGACGCGGCATGGGGAGTCACGGGAGGGACAGGTGCAGTGGGCGCGGCACGGATGCCCGGAGCGGCGCCGGCTCAGAAGGGAAGACCGAGCCATGCGCAGGGGGAAACGTGCCCCCTCCGTCCCTGGTCTCCTAGAACCCACGGAGCAGCAGCTTGGGGTCCAGGGCCACCCCGCGGCCTGAAACTGTTGTGTCAGAAATAGCTTTCTTCACTGGGCCTGCTCAAATGTGTCTCTCTCTTACTGATCCTTAGGGCCATCCTGCACCTCCATTCTGCAGAGGAGGACGCCGGGGCTCAGGAGAGCGGAGAGGCCGGAAAGAAGTGGCAGAGCCCACCTGTCACAGTTTGGGGACTGGTGGTCAGCCTGCGCAGCCCACTGCAGCCAGTGGCCAGTGGGAGGCCCCCAGGACAGCACCAGTCATCGGCCTCTCTGTTTCCCCTCTGTTTCCAGGCTGCTTGGGACTTGGGCTCCGTTGCTTGGGGTTGCACCCCACAGGTCCTAGAGCTAATGGGACATCCCTGGCAGATAAATTGTGATCCCTCTCCAGGAAACCTAAGGCTCAAAGTCCCCTTCCCCCCAACCCTGCTATTTCACTGCCTCTTTTCTCCTGGCCTTGGGCCAAGGGGCTGGGAAAGAGGGCCTTGCTTACAGAGCAGGGACCACGCAGGCCACATTCCAGGCTCTGGATCCTGCAGAGAGAGTGGCCATGGTCCCAGAGAGAGCATTCTGGGAGCTAGCTCACCCAACACTGCCCTGCCTGGGTGAGCAGGGCAGGCAGCACCCCACCCCCCCTGCAGGGCCTCAGAAAGGAGGGAGTTATCTTCTATTTAATTCTTCACAGAGGTCTTTAACTTAATGTGGTACATTAATTAATTGTGTGGTTCAATGAATTTATTAAAACAACAACCACAACCACCACAACAGAAAAGTACCATTTGGTGAAGACACACAACCAACCCTAACTGATGTTAGTTCTAGATGCTTCAAGAGGGAATGAACCTGAGGGACCTTTTTTTAATTAAAAAAATAAATAAAAGGAGCCTGCCCGGTAGTTAAAGATGGGAGATGGAGTGCATACATTTATCTCTCCTATGTCCAGAACCCCGAGCTCCAAGGGCAGAGAAGTCAGGAGAAGACGCTCCAGCAGTAATATTTAGGAAGCTGGGAAGGAGACCAGTGAGGGGTTACTGCCTGTACAGAAATGGGACAGACAAAAATTTAAGCCAGCAATGGGGAACACTGAAGAATAACCAGTCTGCCACGCTGAACACCCAAAGCTCAGGAACTTGAAGCACCGGTTACCAGGGGTCTCAGATTACGGTCCAGGGGCCAGTACTGGTTTTTGTAAATGAAGTTTTATGAGGACACAGCCACTGTCTTTACTTATGGACTGTCTATGCCCGCTTTTGTGCTATAATGGCGGAGTCAGTTTCAACGGAGATGGTATTGGCCCCTAACCTGGACAGTTGCCCTTCCTCGAGCTAGGTGGCAGCCTGGAGCGGGAGGGGGGGGGCGGTTATTTTCTGGAGACAGAAAAACAGTGTCTAGCCTGCAGGATGCCAGGCAAAGGTGAGGGAGGAGTACCATTAACTGGAAGTTTACACATGGAATATGGAGGCCCCTCCACATCTCCTTCCTCAACAAGGCTCCAGGACGTGGTCAACCAGGCCTTTGCTTACAGGCAGGAGTTGAGAGGGCTCATCCTAGGGAATCTGATGAGCCCAGGAGAAAGATCCAGCCAGCTCCCACTCCTGCAAATCCACTGTTGACCAGTCCCCTCTGTGTCCATGCAGCTGCTAATTGGCTTTTTTACCATGTTTTTTACCATTTTTCATGTTCACCATGAAAAATGAACCAAAGATTCTGGACAGCTGAGAGAGTCTCTTGATGAAAGACAGAGGCCAAAACAAGTGGGGAAAAGCAACTCAGAGGATGCAGGTTTTCAAAAACAGAAAACATAACAACAACAGCAGAAGTAAGTTCAGAGAAATGGTAGATATATCCATGAAACAAGATCGGAAGGAATGTCCAGCGAACATTTGCACAAAATGGCTTGCAAATTGAAAACGTGGAGGCAAAGATTAGAATGTCACTAGAAGTAGAGAATAAGAATAAGGCTGGGGGACCGGGTGGGTAGGCACCTGTTGTAGTTATGCTGGAGGGAGATGATAAGGCCTCCCAAGCCAGGCAAGGGACTAGAGGTGGAAAGGGCCTTCAGATGGATGGCAGGATTGAGGATTGATGGCTTGAGGACAGTGAAAACCGACCTAAGGGTGTGTAGGAAAACAGCCCGCTTGGGTGGTTCTGGCCTGGGGGGCCCGGGATCGGACTTCAGGCTCCCCAGTGCTGTCAGCTCCAATGCCTCAAAGCCCCTTGGCCCGGCAGGAAACCCTTCTCCAGGTGGCCAATTTCAAGTTGCATGTGTCAGCTGGATTTTCGGCTCACAGCCACGCCAAACCTGCCTGACAGTTCACTGCCCAGTTGATTTCCAAATTTTATGAAACGAATTCCTTCCCAGGTGAAAACAACCCTATCTGATTTCTTCTGCAGATGATCCAGTCAAGATGGAAATCTGCTGAATCTGACGTTAGAATCCACCAGGGTCAGCTTCCATTTCTTTTTCTTTAATTTGAAAAAGATTTTATGTATTTAAGAGAGAAAGAGACAGGGTGAGTCGGGGGAGGAGCAGAGGGAGAGAGAATCTCAAGCAGACCGTGCTCTGAGCAGGGAGCCCAACCTGGGGCTTGAGCCCATGACCCTGAGATCATGACCTGAGCTGAAATCAAGAGTTGGACGCTCAACTGACCGAGCCATCCAGGCGCCACTCAGCTTCTGTTTCTAAGACAATTGGACAAAGCCTCTGTTCCAACTGGGCCCCTCAGATGGGGTGGCCTGCCCCCTCCCCCCGTCGCCAAGCCCGACCTCCTGCCCTGCTGCCCTCCCTCAGGAGGGTCTGCAGGAGAAGGGCCTGGAGACTCCCACCATCCCGCCTATGTCAGAGCCCCCCGCTGTCCCTCCCTCAAACATTATGAAGTATGACCCCCAGACGTGCTGTATTTCTGTGGGCTTTGACTTCCTTGGGCTTTTTCTGTCCCCAATCCCCACATCAACTCTGCACACATCGTCCACTTCCTCCTGTGTCACACAGGGCGTGTCCTTCCCCTGATCAAACCCTCCAAGCCTTCCTCTGCGCCTCCCCTTGGCCTGCACCGCTCTGTCTCCAGGGCTACATCTGTGCCCTCATTTCAAAGCCCCCGCCCCCGTGAACCATACGCAGACCTTCTCTCTGCTCTTCCCACGTGCCCACCCCTGGTCCCGCTTCAGAGGAGGTGGCCCTCGCCTGGGAAGCCCTGCCACCTTCCCGTGGCTGGCTCCCTCTGTCATTGGGGTCTTAGCTCAAATGTCACCTTAGCTCAAGTGACACTCTCTCCGCCCAGGTCCCCAGTGCCATCACCATATCTTGTCACCTGCCCACTGCCGGTCTTCCTGTTATGAGAATGTAAGCTCCTTGACAGGACAGATCTTGTCTGTCTCAGTGCCTGGTGCTTGGCATAGAGCGGGAGCTCAGAAATACTTGTTGAACACATTACATGAGAAAACAGAGGCCAGTAGGGAAATGACTCACCCCCAGTCACACACTAGCAGAGGCCTGTCCGGCCTGGGCACAGACCTGGCTGTCACAGTGCTCTGTCTGCTGCCGGGTCCCCTCCCCTCACTTGGGTACCGGTGTGGGCATCGACTCTGATGAATGCCTCCTGGCCAAAGGAACCTTCTAGAAGGCAGAGATGCTGCTTCTGGGTTTCTCTTGCAGAGAGAGATGCAGAGCCTGCAGACCAGGGTGCGTGGTGCAGGGGTCCCACGTGGAGGCCTGGGGAGCCACCCAGACCTGGGCTGAATCCCAGCTCCGCCTTGGGTAGCTCACCTCATTTCCTGATCTGTAAGCCCAGGATCACATGGCATCTACATTCTGGGGTTGTGAGGCTTACGTAAGACCTGCCACTCAAGGGCTGAGCACCAACCAGGCGCTGGGGGAATGCTGCAGTCAAAATGAAAGAGGCTGCTCTGCCTGCCAGGGACTGAGGCTCAGAACTCACAATCCAGCTTGAGCCCCCTGCTCTCATGAGGGGTCCTGGCCGTGGGCCCCCAGGGCTCCGCAGATGGCCCCCAGGGAATCAGCGGCTCGCTGATAGTGCCCCATCGGGTGGGATCCTTGGGTGCGTGGGGCTCTGAGGACGGACACAGCCGCCACCAGGAGGGCGGGGCAGACCCGAGTGCCACAGGGCACACACGCCTACCCTTGGCTTCTCGATTTCTGGCAGAGCTGGGACATCTGCTCGGTGTTTCATCTTTTAATCCCAGCCGTTATCAGCTGCTGGGAAAGAGCCCAGCCCAGTCTCCAAGCTGGCAGAACCTTCCTCTGAATTCCATGAAGAGAACAAAGAGTTCCCCAAGAGTGACACAGCTTTCTTGGGGGGGACCAGCAGGCAGGGCCGGTCCGGGAGGGAAGCACGTGCAAGCCGAGTGAAGATGCCTGGCCAGGGGGGTGGGCAAAGCTGCCAGGAGGCTGGCCTGCCAGGGACTACCCCGGGCTCTGGGCGTCTGAGGCCGTCTTTTCTATGAGCACTGCCTTTGTATTGGGGAACTTAGGCGCCTCCTGGTAAGTGTGAAGTTCCTGGTCCAAGACCACCCCGGGCCAGGTGGGTGGCTTGGCTGTCTCTCCGATGGGTGACCCCCCCCCCCCAGACACCAACACTGCCTCCTTCCCCAGAGCTCGAGTGGTCAATGGTCATTTATGGCCTCCCCAAACCTTTCGATCACCCTCTTCACTTCTGGATGCTTCCCCTTAAGCATCACCTTCCAACACTGGTTACAAACTTCCCTGCTTTCTTGGGTTGAGCTGTAGGTGTGATTTACAGCCCACCCATCGGTCACATCTGAGCTGAGTTCCATGGGGACAGAGGTGGGGCTCAGGGCTCCCATATTGCAGGGAGAGGCAGTGGGCTTCTGAGCCAGCAGACACGACGCCCCCCCCCTCCGCCAACTGATCTGGCAGGAGCGCTATTGGCAGGCTTCCTCAGAGGTGGCTCTGGGAGCCATTCATGGAAGCTTTGTCTTCCTTCCTATCCCTTAATGAATCTGTTTTTCTTAAACTAGCTGGAGTGGTTCTGTTGTTTGCAACTCTGGATCCTGACAAACTCATCCAGTGACTCCCTGGCAGGGTTTCAAACCCTCTGCCCTACAGGGATAAGTGGGTTCCATAGATCAAGGGAACAGACTCATTAGCAAAAAATGATGAGACAGGCCTCTTGGTCTATATTTGATATTTGGCAGAAATGTGGTTCAAAGAAGCTTTCTTTACTAAGAGAAAAGAGAGTGTAGGCCCCAGAGTAGATGGTGAATGATAGGAAATTTAGGGCTCGGGAGACAATAAGGAAGAGTGGGGATTGTGGCACCCCAGAGACAGTATACGTAAAGGGGGCAGTTACAACAAACTGTTTCCAGATCCTTCCATTTTTTAAGAGAAGCCAGAAAACAGAACTTTTATGTGAAATGTCCCATATTTTTAGATGTCTTTATTTTATTACTTCTTTATTTTTTAAAGATTTTATTTTTTTTATTTATTTAACAGAGAGAGAGACAGCGAGAGAGGAAACATAAGCAGGGGGAGTGGGAGAGGGAGAAGCAGGCCTCCCGCTGAGCAGGGAGCCTGATGTGGGGCTCGATCCCAGGGCCCCAGGATCATGACCTGAGCCGAAGGCAGACGCTTAATGACTGAGTCACCCAGGTGCCCCAAGATGTCTTTATTTTTAAGTCATCTCTACTCCCAACGTGGGGCTCGAACTCACAACCCCTGAGATCAAGAGTCACACGCTCTACCGACTAAGCCAGTCAGGCACCCCTAAAATGTCCCATATTTTTAATTGCTAAGTCACGCTTAAAAAATACATTCCAGGCCAAAAAATCCCCAGAAGCTCAACATCTTCAAGTCTGGGTTTTGCCTTGGGGCTGCCCCTTTGTGACTACAGCCTAAGGGATCAAGTTCCAGCTCTTTTTTATGGCATTTAAAGTCCTTTGCAGGAATCCAGCCTGGTTTCCTCCCCCATCTCCGTTCCTCTCCTCCCCCACCCTGCCATGCACAGACCCTTTGCTTTTTATCCACGCTGTTTCCCTGTCCAGCCACACCCTTTCTCTCCTCATTCCTGTGCCTGGTGAATGCCTATGCATCCTCTAAGACCACTCCGATAACCAAGTCCTTGGTGAAATGCACCCCAATCTCCTGGATCTGAGGCATCCAGCGCTGGGGCTCCCACAGTCCCCTCTATGTCCTTCTGTCTTGGTGCTTCTAACCAGCAGGCCCTCTCTGTCCCCAACCCAGTGCCAGGAGGATATCCAGATTTACAGAAAGCATGGGCAGTGGGCTGCTCCTGGGGTCTGAGAGAGCACCTGTCCTAGTGGAATGGGGAGGGCTGAGTTTTGGGAACCCAGCATGGGGAAAGCAGATCTGTCCTGCTTCTTTCTGCCTTGGTGACACGGGGATCATCCCCAAACCTGGCCGGGGGCGGGGGGCAATGAGGGAAACCACAGGGCAGCTGGACTCCTGGCCAGTGAGGGAGCCCCTGGCCAGCCCTCTTTCCAGAGCTTGAAGACATCTGCATACCTTTGGGGAGAGATTTTCCCCTTTCACCCTAGTGTAGTAGCTAGCGGAGTGTGTGGTCTTGTCTCTGTCCTCCATCCCATGCCCTGGGGGGAAGAGTTTGAGGCCCCTCCGGGGTGCAGGCTCAGCACCCCAGGCCCTTCCCTTCCTCCATCTTTGACTGAAGAATCACCTTGCCTTTCTCCTGTTCTCCTGGGTGGGTGGGGATGCATGCCAGTGTCCCCCCACCTCCCCCCAACTGTAACCTGGCTCACTTTACATCTATTAGGCTCTGTATAGTGCTGGGGGAGGCCAAATCTCCAGGAAGCCTCATGATGTCTCTCTTAAGTTGGTGTTAATGCCTGTTTTAGGACTGAGGAACCAAGGCTCAGAGCGGCGACGTGGCCTGCCCAAGGCACGCACTTGAACCAAGACCATGCCCTTGATGCCAGTCCTGCTGTCTTCCCAAAAGTAAGGACTCTCTATTGCAGGGCAGGAAGGGAGCCACCAGGAGGCACTGAGCAGCCTTTCCCTTGTCTCCTGTTCCCCAGCTGAACTGAATCGAGCTTATAGGAACACATCCCTCTTAGCATTTCCCAGGGGGCCAGAGTGCTAACCACTTGCATGTGGGAGAGCCTCTAGCTGGGGAGCATTACCTAAGCAGCGCCCCGGTTTGCTTTTCCTAAGCTGTGCTTTCTCTTAAGACGTGGAAAATCTGAAGGGAGAGATGCAGCCCTAGAAAAGCCCCACTGGAACTTGTCATTTACCTTCCATCTGTACGTAGGCAACAATACATGTTTGTTTTAAAGATTTTATTTATTTATTTGACAGAGAGAGACACACACAGAGAGAGAGAACACAGGCAGGGGGAGTGGGAGAGGGAGAAGCAGGCTTCCCACGGAGCAGGGAGCCCGATGTGGGGCTTGATCCCAGGACCCCTGGGATCACGACCTGAACCGAAGGCAGACGCTTAACGACTGAGCCACCCAGGTGCCCCAACAATACATGTTTTTTTTTTTTTTTAAAGATTTTATTTATTTATTTGAGACAGAAAGAATGAGAAAGAGAGAGCACATGAGAGGGGGGAGGGTCAGAGGCAGAAGCAGGCTCCCCGCCAAGCAGGGAGCCCGATGCGGGACTCGATCCAGGGACTCCAGGATCATGACCTGAGCCGAAGGCAGTCGCTTAACCAACTGAGCCACCCAGGAGCCCAATACATGTTTTTTTTAAAGTTTATTTATTTTTAGTAATCTCTACCCCCAGCGCAGGGCTTGAACTCACGACCCTGAGATCAAGAGCCACGCGCTCTTCTGAAGGCAACGGTAAATCTAACAGATGACGTGAGCCCAGCATCTACTGCTGTCTGAATATTTTCACATGTGTCAAACCATGTTATCCTTCTACATCTTAGGAGGTGGGGATATGATCACTAATTTTACAGATAAAGGGGATGGAGCCCACAGAAGTGACCTTCTTGAGGTCACACATTCCTTAAGAAGGAGCTGAGACCCATACCCAGGACAGCTGACTTCAAAGCCTTCCCCACATGCCGGGCCTGGCAGCCTGGGCATATTCCCAGTTTTCTTCAAGGCAAGAAGAGCACCCTCCATAGTTGGAGGTGCCCCCCGCTAAGGCAAGGGAGCCCAGCTAGTGGGAAGACCCTGAGTTAAACTTAGAGCTTGTTCACGGCCAAAGGCAGGACAGCAAGATGGGAAGGTAAGCTTTATGGTTCCCTGAGGACCAGCTGTTGTGTGCCAACCAAGAGAGATTTTTCAGAAGCAAAAAGTTTTCTAATTAAATAACAGATGGGATTGCAGAGCGATGCCCCATTTTGAACCTTCTAAGACCTTTGAATGCAAATGATGTGTTCATAATAATTTTGGGGTACTACATAATTTCCAAATCAAACCTGTGTTTTGGGACTGAAAGTGATGGATGGAAGGTGACCAGGAATGTCACGGGGCACAATAGAACTTTCATCCAGTGTCAGGGGAAGAATATTCCCCATCAGCAGGTATAAGGAGGAAGGAAGACAAAAATAAGGATGTTGGTTGCTTAGATCACATGATTTCCCGACTCCGCCTTATTCCATGAACTTATTCTATGAACCTGGGCACAATCACACACTGGTTATTCTCTCCCGAACCTCCGAGCCAGGGCAGGTGGTCTGGTTTCCATTTAATATCTGGAGACCCTCATGCTAGAATTTGCCAACCCTTCCAACCCTATATGAAACTTCAGTATCTCCCTAGGGAAGGGAAGAGAGCTCAGAAAAGGAGTTTCTGCCCAACCTGTTGTCAGTATAGACTGACAAATCCAGGGGAAGGGTCTGCAACAAGCCCAGCAGACTTGGAACTACTATTAGACACTGTAATAATTTGCAAAGTTATTGCAAAATGCCAGTTCGCTCATCACATTGGAGCTATAATTCATCAACCCTGTTTGCAAAGAATTCCAAGTGATCCACGGTATGCAAAGAACTGCTCTATCACCAGTCTTGTAGGGGGCTATGTTTGCCATCTGGTTGTGGGCTCTGTCTTGCCCTATATGAGCTGGCAGGCAGATGGGGAAAAGAAGCCCTTTGTGACATGGGCAGAGTAAGCTAAGAGAGGCACAGTTCTGGGGCTATGAGGAGGGTGAGATGAAGCTGGGACCTGGTGTAGGCTGTGTCTGAATCCATTTGAGCTGCTATAATGAAAATACCAAAGGGTATTTCTGGGTGGCTTCCAAAGAACAGAAATTTATTTCTTACATTTCTGGAGGCTGGGTGTCTAGTGAGAGCCTGCGTCCTGGTTCAGAGATGGCCAACTTCTCCCTGTGTCCTCACCTGGTGGAAGGGGCAGGGGAGTTCTGGGGTCTCTTTTATAAGGGCACTAACCTCATTCATGAGGCTCCACCCTCTTGATCTCATCACCTCCCAAAAGACCACCTCCTAATGCTACCATGTTGGGGGTTAGGATTTCAACATACGAATTTGGGAGGAACACAATCAGTGTAGAGCAGGCTGGCACACATACTTAGGTATTCAATGACATCTAAATGAATCTGGCTGTTCCTCAAAAAGTAAAATAGAGTTACCATAAAATTCAGCAACTCCACTCCTAGATATATACCTCCAAAGAACTGAAAACAAGTGTTCAAACCACGTGTACAAGATTGTTCAAAGCAGCATGATTCACAATAGCCACAAGGTGGAAACAACTCCAATATCCAACAACATATGACTGGATAGAATGTGGCACAGCCGTACAATGGGATATTATTCCACTATAAAAAGTAATGAAGTACTGACACACACTAGGACGTGGATGAACCTTGAAAACATTATGCTAAGTGAAAGAAGCCAGACACACAAAGCCACCTATTATATGAGTCCATTTATATGAAATGCCTAGAAGAGGCAAATCCATAGAGATAGAAAGTGCATTAGTGGTTGCCAGGGAGTGGGGGGTGTGGGTAGGGGTGACTGTTCATGGAAAGGGTTTTCCTTCTGGGGTGCCAAGAATGCTTTTGAACTAGGTAGGGGTGGTGGTGGTGGTGGCACAATACTGTGAGTGTATTGAATACATCGCATTGTTCACTTAAACTGGTTAATTTTATGTTATGTGAATTTCACTTCCATAATTAAAAAGAGAGAACCCAGCTCTGGCAGGGCAGCCTGTCTCATCTCTGACTTAATAATGCTTTTAAAAATAAACAAAATTTAAATGGGGGGACTGGCTACGGTAAGTGGGGAGAAGGGAAAAAAAAAGAAGGCAAAGCTGGGGCACCTGGGTGGCTCAGATGGTTAAGCGTCTGCCTTCGGCTCAGGTCATGATCTCAGGGTCCTGGGATTGAGCCCCACATGGGGCTCCCTGCTTGGCGGGGAGCCTGCTTCTCCCTCTCCCTCTGCTGTTCTCCCTGCTTGTGCTCTCTCGCTCTCTCTGTCAAATAAATAAATAAAATCTTTAAAAAGAAAAAAAAAAAAAAAGAAGGCAAAGCTGAAGCAAGTGCAGCTTTGGTGCAGCTGGTTTTCCAAGCCCTCCGTTTTACTAAGGCATGGCTTGCGCTTGCAAAGAATAAAAGTACTTCTCTGGCAAAGCCAGCCAGTGGCTCAGGGAGGCAGACACAGGAATCATGTGGATGTCTCCCCTCTGTCCTTGGCCCACCGGCAGAATTTATTTAGAGGGAGCAGCCCTTTTCAGAGGGGTCTGAACATGGAGACCTGGGTGTGTGGGGAGAAGGGCTCCCTGGCCACCCATCCTCGCTCGGGCTGGAGGGCAGCCACCGCCCTGCACCCCCTCCCGTGCTGCCAGCCCCCAGGAAGGAGTTCATGTGTCTTGTACATGACCCGGTTTCACCCACTTTTTCAGCCTGGAGGCAGGCTCTTATGGCAAGTCCAGATATCGCCTCTCCCCAGTTTTAAAATGAGTGCCATAACATGGAGTAAATTCAAACACATGAGACCCTTTCATGAGCTGGGCTGGCTGCCAGGCTCCCCAGAGGTCTGGAGTGGGAAGGAGGTTGGGGTGGGGCAATTCCTTCCAGATCCACTGTCTCTTGCTCTAGGGGTACGTGGGCTCTGCAGGGATGGGGGAGGCTCTGCAAGGGGCTCTCTGCTCTACAAACTTTCTTCCTCTGGTCACAAAAGCAGCATTCACTGTCAACCACCCTATCATCACTTTAAAAAAATACATATTTTATTTATTTATTTATTTATTTATTTATTTATTTATTTGAGAGGGAGAGAGAGAATGCATGTGAGCAGGGGAAAGGGCAGAAGGGGAGGGGAAGGGAGAGAATCTCAAGCAGACTCCACGCTGAGCGCAGAGCCCAACACGGGGCTCGATCTCACGACCTTGAGCCGAAACCAAGAGTCTATCTGCCTGAGCCCCCCAGGCGCCATCCCCCACCATCACTATTTAGTGAGGGGAAGGGGTTCTTGGGATCATAGAGGAATCAAACTAATAATGAGGGAAGTTGGGATACCTGACATTTATCGAGCACGATGCTAAGTGCCTTGTGTGGGTCATCACACGCAGGCAGGGAATATTCCTGGGTTACCACTGAGGAAACAGGCTTGGGGTGGTGAAGTAACACACTCTGGGCCACACACTTGGGGGTGTGGGCGGGGGTGCCACTGGGGCAGTTTTACCCCAGGGCTGCACTCTTAACTGCATACAACTTTCTGTACCTGGGACCTTTGGGGTGTCCATGTCTGGCCTGTGTTCCGGAAGCTTCCTTGTGTCCCACCTGGGAGGCAGCGGGATGGTGCAGAGAGCACAGGTAGGGACATGGAGACCTCAGAACCAGCCTGCCCAGAGGGACAGTGACATCTCAGCTGGTCACTCTGAGCTGCATTTCCATGATGTCCAGGGAGCACAGGGAGATAACAAAAGCAACCAAGCATCTGGAACATACCTCATGCACATAAGGAGCTATAACAAGCCTGTCCTACTTACACCAAGGACAGGCTTTCCCAAACATGGTGGAGCAGCAGCTTATGGTCCAAAGGCAGCTTTTTGGGCAAATCCGTGCATGCCTGAAACCATCCTGGAAGATCCCAAGGAAAGTGTCAAGCCAGAAGCAACATCCAGTCTCCTGAGGCTGGGGCAGCAGTCTGTTCCTCCCAGAGCTGGTTGCTCCCAGGTCCATGCTAACACCAGTTAAAGCAGTCACTTGTCTGGTGGAAACCATGTACTTAAAGCCTAGATGCTCCCTGGGGACCATACAGAACAAACCCAACCACTCCGCCCAAAGGCCCCAAAGAGATGGACAGGCACAGTCCTGGGCCCAGGTCCCAGAAGCATTTCCGTGAAACGTGAATTCCACAGCCCTATGCCGTCCTGGAAGCCTCTCTAGCCTTGCCCCATCTAATACGTTCCTTCCCTCTACACCATGGTTCCCAGAACTGAGCCCTCAGGGCAAAGCGGAATTATCACCTCCCTTGTTGAAGATGTTATGCTCCTGTTGATGATCCTGCACTGGCATGCAGGCCCAGGAAGCCATGATGGGTATCTCACTCAAGGCTTTCTGCTGCCCCTCTCTGGGCCTTGACTCATTCATGTGTAGAGGGTGCACAGGTAGAGGTCTGATCTGTTTCTGTGTGGCTGGTCTGCTGTGGGATGAGCAGGAAGGTGTTGGATGGGTGGGGGAGTGAGTCCCTAGCCGTCCCTTGGCTGTGCAATGGAGATACATTCTCACTGGCTCACCACCAACTATACGTGTTTAGGGAAAACATGAGAGAAATGATTTGAATACCGAGGCTATATTCCCTTATGCACTGGAGTAAATTTAAGACGGGGACATGAGTCTACCAGCCCCTGAGTACACCTCGGTTCCCACAGGCCTTGTGTGAGGGAGAGTCTCCAGCTGGACTTCTGGCGTTTGGTGGCGAAAACCTTTCTGGTCCTCAAGTGCTCCTGAATGCCAGCCCAAGCTATTTGCACCTGTTCCCCCCAGCACTGGAGCAAATACTGGCCCTGTGGGGTTTCAGAGAGATGGTACATTCCTGCATTTTAGGGGCAATTGGGGAGATTTTCAGGAGGAATGGGCCATGCAAGATTTTTGCCTTATGTAATCACTTTAGAATAAAAATCCCACCTAAAATGTGACTTTGCAACAATTACTGATTTTGCACTAACCCTCCAGCTCTGGGAAGACAAGGGTCATGTATTTCAGTTACCTGTGTCTCCTCAGGGCACAGTCTAGTCATTGGGACATCACAGAAAGGGTGGAAGGATGGGCGTGTGAATGAGTGATGAATGCGTGAATTGGGAAGATGAATGGGTGGAGAGTGGCCAGATGGGGGGATAGAGCGATGAGTGGGTACATAGGTGGCAGGTGGATGGATGGCGGAGGGAGAGATGGGGGAGTGGATGGGTGGATGGGTGGGGGAATTTATAGGCACATAATGAATGATGGTTGGGTTGAGAGGATGAGTGGATGAAGTGTGGTCATACTGGTGGGTAATGGATGTACCAGTGGGTTGGGTAGGTGGGATGTGGATGGGTAGGGGAGTGGATAGGTGGGGGGGTGGATGGGTAGGTGGATAGAGGGGCAGGGGGTAAATGGGTGGGGGTGTGGATGGGTGAGTAGATGGTTGGTTGGGTGGGGGAGTAGATGGGCATATGGATGGGTGATGGATGGGTTGAGGGGATGAGTGGGTGGAGTGTGGCCATACGGGGGTAATGGTTGGACAAGGGGGTTGGGTAGGTGGGGTGTGGATGGGTAGGGGTGTGGAGGGGTAGGTGGTAGAGGGGTAGGGGGTGATTGGGTAGGGGAGTAGATGGGCACATGAATGAGTGATGAATGGATGGTTGAAGGGGTGAGTGGGTAGATATGGCCAGATGGGGGTAATGGATGGACAAGGGGGTTGGGTAGGTGGGGGGTAGATGGGGGGGTGTAGATGGGGTGTGGATGTATTGGTGGTAGAGGGGTAGGGGATGAATGAGTAGGGGAGTGGATGGGCACATGGATGAGTGATGAATGGATGGTTGGGGGGGGTGAGTGGGTGGATATGCCCAGATGGGGGTAATGGATGGACGACTGGGTTGGGTAGGTGGGGGATGGATGGCTGGGAGGAGGGATGATGGGATTCTGGTGTTGCCTATCACTAACCCTTTGACCTTGAGCATATCACACCTTTGACTTTGGGGATGATATTCCCTCCTTGCCATGTTCTTGTGAGGAATGAATCCACGAAAGCATGGAACCTGAGGCAAGGATGGGCCTGGCCGAGAACCAGGCCACCTCTCTGACCAGCATCCCCCAAAATGGGCTCACGTAAGAGTAATAAGCAGCTTCCCAAAGGACCTGTGTTAGAACAGCTTTATGGGTGCTCCTGAGCAGGAGCAGAACAAAGGGCGAAGAAAGCTGGTGGTCTTGGCAGCTAACTTTCCCTCCTGCCTTCACCTCCAGGGCAGAAAGAGTCCCCCCTCAGTCCCACTGCTCCAGCTATGAAACCGGCTCTGAAGGCCAAGTCGGGGCCGCCCTGCCTCACCATCCCCATCCTCCAGGCCTGGGCTCCCCAAACCTCCCGGAGCTGCTGATGCTGTGGCCCACGACATGCGTGGACCATCTACCAAGGCTCAGGAGTGTGGGGCTGCCATTGCCCGAGGTCCAGGAGAAACGAGCGAGGCTGGTCACCAGAATAGAGGTGGACAGGGGCGGGGCCCAGCTTTTCTTACATGACATTACCACCTCCCCTCCAAAAAGCCACATGGTCATCGTTCCTTCTGTGGACAAGGACCGTGAGACAGAGCCCCGTGGCTGATGTGTGCTGGCTGGGGAGCCGAGAGGCAGGTCGGGTGGCATCAGAGCCCCTGTAGCTGTGGCCGTCGCATGAGACAGGGACCTCCCACCAACCAGCCAACTAGCTCTGTCCCTGCATTCTGACGGTGAGCAAACAGAGTCCCTCATGCTGAGACACTCGGTCTGACCTCCCTCGTGGCCACAGTGATGGTGAGCGGGACCGGGCCTTCCCTGCTACGTCTTCACAGAGGGAATGAGAACCTTGTCTGGGGAACAGAAGGCAGTTCCTGCTTCCTCCCCCAAACAGCCCCCAAATGCCCTGAGCTGAGACCCTTGTGGGCAGGGGGCACTGTGGCTTGCCCCTAGGACGAGTAGCCCCCTCTTGCAAGCTCCTGCTAGAACGGGGCACGGAAAAGCTCATATAAGCCTCCTCCGCTCTGAGTGACAGGGTCCACAGTTTGTCTCCAAAATCTCCAAGTCAACAAGGACAGGGAGGTGATGTGCTTCCATGTAAGGCCATGCCTTGGGCTTTGCTCCTGGCCCTGGGCTGGGGAGGCCAGGGGGGGGGTCAGGAGAGTGGACGCTGGGTCCCAGGTGTGGCCCGCCTGCATGACCACAGGCTGGCTCCTCTCCGTCCCTCTGAGCCCCTGCATGATCTGGGCCTCTGTTATCCCCTGAGCCCCTCAGCCACCACTCTCCCTCTGTCTCCCTCACCCCTGCTCTAGCCAAATTCGTCTCTGTGCTATTCCTGCAATACCTGCATGCCTCTCACCTCAGGACCTTTGCACGGTCTGTTCCTGCTGCCTGAAACACTCTACCTCACTTGCCAATCAAAGAGTTCTGCCAGCAGAGCAGGTAGGACAGAGGAGCAGCCCCATCATTGCCCATGTCCAGCTGGGTGATCCTGGATGGGCCCTTCACTTCCCGATGCCACGGACTCCTCCTCTGCAAAGCAGGATCTACCAGGAGGGGCTGACATGAGCAAGAAGCCCACCCGTGGAGCCAGCACAGGGCGAGGACAGAGAAGGCTGTTGGGAACACTTACTTATTTAAAGAAAGAAGATGGTTGTGACGTGACAATAATTCTCAACCCTTCCGTTTCAAAAGCTCCCCCTTTTCTATTGATATGCATTCTTATTAGGTCAGAAATCAGGCTTTATTAATATTTCATACAGAAACTGCCAAGAGTACCTGGAGAAGGAAATGATTAAATAATAGAGAAATAGTAGAAATACATAGCTCTCTAGATTTAAAGAAAGATGGAAACTCTCAGATGGCCAAGGCCTGCAGCACACCAGAGTTTGGAAAGAACCCATACCTCAGGTTGTCACCATGTTTCTGTCCGCGGTCATCTTTGCCAAGAGCAAGTCAAAAACCATTCTGGTGAAAATGCTGAGCCAAGCTGGGACAGGTTACTCCTTCAACACTAAAAGAAGCTGACTACGGGAGAAACTGACTCTCTTGCATTATGATCCAATTGTGAAAACAAAAGTCCTCTTTGTGGAACAGAAGAAAATACGTTCCCTCTAAACAATGGATTGAAAACGAATTTGATTGACAAATGAGAATACTGAGGGTGGGATACTGATTCAGAAATTCTGCAGCATGTAAAAAAAGAAGAGGAAATGGCACGGAATCACTGTCTCCTGTGATTTGAAGGCCATTGTGAAGAAAAAGAATGTACTGAAACAAAGTTCTTCATTTTAGGACATACATCATTGCATCACATTTATTTATCTTTCTGGATATTTTTATAGCCCTTAATAAAAAATATTAAAATAAAAAAAAAAGAACCCATACCTCAACGTGTTATAGTGAAGTTCAAGAGTGTCAGAGACAGCAAGGTCTAAGGGAGAGAGAGAACCGACCCCATGACGAGGGACCAGATTCAGATCGACACCACGCTTTCCAAGGGACTGAGCGTGTTGAGAACTGACATGAGTTTTGAAGTTTTCACAACTGCGCCTGGAACCTGGAGCTTTACATCTGGCCAGCTGGCAACTGAGTATGAGGGGGTGACCAGGACATTCTCACACAGGAGGCCACACGAAGACCCACCCACGGGCAGCAGTCTCGGAGAAAAGACTCAGAGCAGCCACAGAGAGGCCCCAAGACTCACACGATCAAGCGGTGGTCAGATTCCCAAGTGAAGACTGTTGCCTCCACCCCCAAATCAGTTAATACCAAGAAAGGAGACAGGGGAGGCATGCCCCTAATGGCACGATGGTGAGTATGCGGGGGGGGGGGGGACACATCGGGGACATGAGGTCACAGTAAAGGTCATGTCTTGACAGAGAGGCATATGGATCACAATTTTCTTTGTAAAAAAGAAAGCATTCACAGAGAAACACAGCAAAAAGCAGGAGACATGCTGAAACCATAAACTTCTCAATAAAAAGACAGAGACTGTTCGTTGGATAAAACTCAAAATCCAGCTGTAAGCTTTTTACAAGACAGACAACTGAGCCATAAATCAAAGTAATGAAGGGGAGGAGGGGGTGTATCTGAAATTTGTTGAAGCCGGATGTAGGTCCATGGGAGTTCATTACGCTACTCTGCCTACTTGTGCAAATGTCTGCATCTTTTTTCTTTATAAAATACTTTTTAAAAGAGTATTTTTTTAAAGATTATTTATTTATTTGACAGAGAGATAGAGAACACAGGTAGGCAGAGAGGCAGGCAGAGGGAGAGGGAGAGGGAGAAGCAGGCTCTCCGCTGAGCAGGGAGCCAGATGTGGGGCTCGATCCCAAGACCCCAGGATCATGACCTGAGCCGAAGGCAGCCGCTTAACCGACTGAGCCACCCAGTGCCCCTAAAAGAGTATTTTTTAAAAAAGATTTATTTATTCATTTTAGAGAGAGGGAGAGCAAGCAAGCGCGGGGGAAAGGGGAAGGAGCAGAGGGAGAGGGGCTCCACCATGCAGAGCGTGGAGCCCGATGTGGGGCCTGACGCAGGGCTCGATCTCATGACCCTGAGATCATGACTTGAGCTGAAACCAAGAGTCGGATGCTTAATGCACTGCGCCACCCAGGCTCCCCTAAAAGAATGTTTTTAAGATTTCTCTCTTCTCCAAAAGTCCAAGACAGCTGTGAATTGCTCATTTTTACACTGTACCCATCACTCGAACTTTCAAAAATGGCTAAATAGAAACGAGCTTATAGGAACAGCTTTTATTGCCTAGAGATACAAGCATGCCCAATACCTCTGGAAATGCCCCAAACTTCTCTCGAGAAAGATCACTGTAAATTGTCAGGGGTGAAAAAAGAATTGTGTGTTTGAATCGACCTTTCAAAATTAAACACAAATACATACAGAGACTCAAATATCGTACCTATAGGCCTATTTCTACGTGTGTACCCTCACAACGCTCCCCAAAATCTTAATCTTGAGGCCATCAACAAGAATGCTAATAATGGTTGCCTCTGGATGCTGAACTCACACAAGGCTCCTTTTTATGCTTTTCCTTTCCCTCCGAAAAGATCATGTGTCCCAGGCTGCATGTACAAAGTCATCTTTATTTTATTTTATTTTTTTTAAAGATTTTATTTATTTATGTATTAGAGAGTGAGCGAGAGAGAAACAGCATGAGAGAGGAGAGGGTCAGAGGGAGAAGCAGGCTCCCCGCTGAGCCGGGAGCCCGATGTGGGACTCGATCCCAGGACCCTGGGATCATGACCTGAGCGGAAGGCAGTCGCTTAACCAACTGAGCCAGCCAGGTGCCCGAAAGTCATCTTTATTAATCACAGTCCTAGGCCATGGCCAGTGGGAGCCTGTGATGGCTGCAGATAGGGGCTGCAGATAGCCGAAAGGACAGAAACCCAAGCGCTGGGTCAGCCTGGCAGGCTGATCCCTTGGCAAGCCTTATTTTCATCGGTTTTGGAAACAGCAAACATCATTGGTGGAGCCGATGAAGAGGACCATGGGTCCACGCCCACCAGGCGGGCAGGGGTGGGGCTCTGCTCCCATCCGCCCCCCCTTCCGTCCGCTGAGGGCATTCTGGAGGGACACCGCCCCCGAGAATTTTCAATATTCGCTGAGCTGTCCCTTGTGGAAGCTAAAATCCACCTGTGGCTACTGAGCACCTGAAACATGCCCAGTGTGGCCAAAGAACTGAATTTTTCATTTCATTGATTTAAATTTAAACAGCCATGGATGGACCTTGAAAACATGATGCTAAGTGAAAGGAGCCAGGCATAGAAGGCCACATATCGTCGGATCCCATTTCATAGGAAATGTCCATGGTAGGCAAATCCATGGAGACAGAAAGTGGATCAGTGGTTGCCAGGGAGTGGGAGGAAGTGGGAGTTAGAAATGGCTGCTAGGGAGGGAATGTTCTGGACTCAGGTAGTGAGAAGATGGTGGCATGGCATGGTGATTATCCTAAAACGACTTAAGTGCATACTTTAAAAGGGTGCATTTTATTTTATTTTTTTAAAGATTTATTTATTTATTTGAAAGAGAGAGTGCACACGAGCAGGGGGGAGGGGCAGAGGGAGAGGGAGAAGCACACTCTCCGCTGAACCGGGAGCAGGACCCTGGGATCATGACCTGAGCCGAAGGCAGATGCTTAACCGACTGAGCCACCCAGGTGCCTAGAAGGGTGCATTTTATGTTGTGTGAATTATATCTCAATTTTAAAAAACTACAAATAAATTTTTAAATAGCCACATGGGCTAGTAGCTATTACATTGGACAGCACAGTTCTGTAAGCTTTCGAGGAGGGGTCCAGGCCTTTGATCATCCCCTCTCACCCCAAATTCATGCCTCCCAGCCTTAGTGGGGCTGCGTAGGGGTCTTTCCGCCTTCCACGGACTCCTCATCCCCCGCCCCCCAGTGCCTCCACACCCCCTTGTTCCCGCCCCAGCTGCAGCTTCTCTGACCCCTACCCACGATCCATGGTGTCCCTGGGCTCCTCGCCCGCTGCCCTTGGCCCGGGGGCAGCCTCCTCCCACCAGCTCTGCGTCCTCCCTCCTCCAAGGTCTCCTGCAGGGACATCTCTTCCATGCTCCCTCCGCACTTGGTATGGTGACCCTCAGGTACCTTTACTTGCCACACTCTTCCTATTATTTTGCTCAAAACACACCTTGCAGGGCTATTTTCCCTTCGGGCTTTCAGAGGAGGGGGCATCTAAGGCAGGAAGCCACCCCCAACGGCCCCCTCGCTGGCCCCGCCCCCCCGCCTCCTCTGACCCCCGCCTGCCGGGGGTGTGGCCTCGGCGCTGAGCACAGCGCTGCGCGGGGGCCCCACGGGCACAGATCTGCCCAGACGGTGGACAGCCACGATGACACTGTCACGCCTGGTTAGCTGTCCCCGAGGTGCCTTCAGGCCCATTCACTCCCGGGCTTCTGGGCTGAGCTCTCTGCCTGGGCACAGCCCGTCCGCCTTGGGAGGGGAAGGAGGGAAGGTCCGCAAGGCCCGTCTCAGGACCAGCCGCCCATGGGTGCCTGACAGCTCCTGCTTCCCTGAGTTAGGGAGGGCTCCCTGGAGGTCCCGGGTCCTGCTGGCCACCTGCTCCCAATCCAGCATTTCCCACCTGAGAGCCCCCGCCACAAGGTGCGCACAGCCCAGGGGGACCGTGGGGGGACCTGCTGACTCGGGGGGGGGGGCGCGGAAGGAGAGAGGCCCCGCGGAGGGTGGCAGATCTCCCCACCGCAGGCGGCCAGCACCAGCAGGACTGGCTGACCCCCAAAGCCTACCCGAACCCGGTGCAAGAGTTGGGGGCAAGCACGTGTGAAAAGGTGCTTCGCTGAACACACAGAAGGCGGCATTGTTTGCCTGCGCCTTGGCCAGGCCAAGTCTGGAAGGGATTCCTGGTAGGAGCACTGATGAGGGCTTACCAAATTCTCAGCACAGCGAGGACCCGGTGATTGATGCGGAGAAAAACATTTTCACCAGCTCCCTCATCTGGTTTGTATTAAGAGATTTCCATGCTTGGATTTTTTTTTCCCCCCTAAGGTGAAATTGGACAATGGGTCAGGAGGGGAGAAACCACGGAGGGGGACAGGCAGCTGGGTGGGGGGAAGCCTGACTAAAGAGGTGGCTGAGGGGAGGGAGGAAGCCCCCTACCCTCTAGGCCAGCAGGAGACCGAGGCCCAGCCGGGCGGGTAACCCAGTGATGATGGAGGTGCTGTGATTGGTGACCGGCTTCCTTTCTCACTTTATTAAAGTCACAGTGGGTTTGGCAGCAGCAAAGGGGGTCCCTAGGAGCCCTCCTCTGCAGGCATTGCCACCGCACCCCCTCGCCCCCCTCGCCCCCTCGCCCCATGGCACGGCCTTGCCCTTTCCTGCCTTGTCTTTTCCCCCAGCACCAGCAGCATCTGATATATCCAGAAGCTTCCCTTTTTGTTTGTCGTCTGTCGCTCTACTGTAGCAGGTAAGCCCCAGAGGACAAAAGGGTGGTTGACTGTGTCAATGAAAGACTGACCCAGTCGTGCCTTCTCCGGCCCCCACCTGGGCGCGGGGTCTGTGTGGCTCCAGCCAGATGGGGGGTTATCCTTCAGCTCCCCCCTGGGCTCCTCTCTCCCTCCCAGGCCTGGAGAGGGTGGGCATGAGTTGGGGAGAAGCCAGTGCCCCACCCCTCCCCCCCGCCCAGGGCCTCAGCTCCAATCATGTCTCTCTGGCTATTCAGGTCCTCAGGTTCTCAGACTCTCCTTTCTGGGCACCCACGATCAGATTACGAAGCAGAGCAGGCTGAGCCCACAGACCCTAGCCTGGGGCACACTGTTCTCCTTCCTAGAATGACCGTGAGCATTTCCCACTTAGCCGGCTTCTACTCATGCCTCAGGGCCGAATGTCCCTTTCACCTCCTCCAGGAAGCCTTCCTGGTCCTGTCCTGCTATTCCTCCTTGCTCCTGGCCCCACCTTGCTCCGAAGCACAGTCTATTTCTGCATGATTTCTTCACCTGGTGAGAGCTCGACACATGGGGGGGGGGGGGGCGGGGGGGGGGGGGTACAGGTTGGGGTGAATCTGAGAGAGAACAGTGTGTCTACAGTGGGGTAAGCCTGAAGCCACGGGAGTCAGGGACCAGGCTTGGGGTCACACTGAGGATTTGACCCTGCTGGGGGGAGTGATGACATGATGCTTGGCACCTGGGCCACATTCTGCATCCCAGGCTGTTAGCGATGGGACTGCGTCCCTCCCAAATTCCTCTGTTGAGGCCCCAACCTCCAGGGGCCCTGGTCATGAAGGTAATTAAGAGGTAATCAAGATATAATGAGGTCATAAGCACGGGGCCCTAATCCAATCTAATCCAATGGGACTGGTGTTCTTAAAAGAGGAGGGCTCTAGCTTTCTTTCCACCACAAAGAGAACCAGCAGGAAGATGGTTGCCTATAGGCCAGGGAAAGAGCTTCCAATGGGAACCAACTTGGAGGGTTCCCTGATCTCGGACTTTCAGCCTCTGGAACTGTGAGAAAGTAGATTTCTGTGGTGAGAGCCCTTCAGTGTGGGGTGCGAGGTGGTACAAAACCTCAGTGACCTCAGGCATTCAAATATTTATGAAGAACGATAATTCGCAATAAAAGAAGGATTTAATTAATGGGGAAGATACGGAAGCCCAGATCTTTCTTTCTTTCTTTCAAAGATTTTATTTACTTATTTGAGAGAGAGTGAGCGACAGAGAGAGCACAAGCAGGGGAAGAGGCAGAGGGAGAGGGAGAAGCAGACTCCCTGCTGAGCTGGGAGCTCGATGCAGGGCTCGATCCCAGGACCCTGAGATCATGACTTGAGCTGAAGGCAGAGGCTTAACCAACTGAGGCACCCAGGGGTCCCAGGAAGCCCAGATCTTTCAAACTCTTGTCTCTTTCCAACATACCATCAAGACAAACCTCTCCATTTTTCCCACCAGAAAGGGAGAGATGAAGCACCCGAGCTTCGAGAAGGGTCATTAGTTTCCCCATGGCCTAATAGACAAACTCATGATAAAAACTTTCCAAAGACAAGTCAGATGTCCGAGGCTGTCACTTTGTAGGCCGCGGTCGGATGCCCAGCAGATGTCAGGACAAGATCAACCCCATCACCCGCCCAGCTTGTTGAGAGGGAGGTCTCCACCCCAAACGCTCCAACAGGCCTGTTTGTCCATCCTCCCCACACTGTTTTGCAAAGAAAAGAAAAGAAGATGTTTTCCATTTGAAAAAAGAAGAAATGCTGGCAAAGCTGAGAGGCAGGGCACTCTCCGCACTACCGAAAGAAAGAACACAGGACAACCCCCTTAGAAAAGCAATTTGGCCCCCGATTTTCAAAATCTAAAATGCCATGTCCTTTGATCTAGCAATTCTACTTCCATGAATTTGTCCTCAGGTAGACTTCCCCATGTGCACACAAAAGCAGGATGCACGGAGGACTCGCTGCAGCGTTGCGTTTCATACAAAGGACAAAACAATGCAAACGCCCACTAACTGGAGACTGGCAGGGTATATTATGACAGACTCCTGCAATGAAATTCTAGGCAGCTTTTGAAAAGAATGAAGCAAAATGAAGCCATAAACGTACTAAGAGGAACCATAAATTTCTTTTATAATCTCTGATTTGAGAAGGCCCTTTTATATACGACACAAACCTCAAACTGTAAAATAGATGGATAAATGGGATGACATTCCCATTTCTTTCATTTATTTTTTTTGCATGACCCAAAAGAAAAACAAAAGAAAAACCAAATCCATCAAAGAAAAAGCATAAAACGGTGAGAACATGTTTCTAACTCATAGGATAATTTTCTTAAAGCATTCCTGCAAATCGGTAAGAAAAAGATGAACAACCCAGCGGGAGAATGGACCAAGGATCTGATTGGACAATTCACGGAAAAGGAAATAGAAGTTTCTCTGAAGTATATGGGGGAAAAAATGCTCAACCTTCATCAAAGAGAACTACAAATTAAAACTCTCCTGGGATATCGTTTCTCATCTCTTAGAATGATGTCTAATGAGCTACAGTTGATCTTTGACCCACACGGGTCTGAACTGCACGGTCCACTGACATGTGGATTTTTTTTTTTTTTTAAAGATTTTATTTATTTATCTGAGAGAGAATGGGAGACAGAAAGCATGAGAGGGGGAGGATCAGAGGGAGAAGCAGACTCCCCGCCAAGCAGGGAGCCTGATGCGGGACTCGATCCTGGGACTCCAGGATCATGACCTGAGCCGAAGGCAGTTGCTTAACCAACTGAGCCACCCAGGCGCCCTGACATGTGGATTTTTTAAAAAATAAATACAGCATACTGCTGTACATGTATTTTCCCTTCCTTATGATTTTCTCAATAACATTTTCTTTTCTCTAGCTTACTTGATTGTAAGAATTTATTGTACTTTATTGTGTTAATTGACTGTGTACGTGATCAGTAAGACTTCTGGTCAACAGCAGGCTATTAGTAGTTAGGTTTTTGGGGGGAGCCCGAAGTTATACGTGGATTTTTTTTGGCATCCTTAACCCCCATGTTGAAGGGTCAATGTGGTACCACGTTGCTTAGCCAGGACCCAGGAATCGTGTTCTCTTCTGCAAGGCTGAGGAGAGTAGAAAAGGAATGGGTACTATTGTGTCACAGATGCTTTGATCCAGAAATCCTACTCGTAGGAATTCATCCTTCAGCTGTATGCACCCACCAGGCCGTTTAATGCAGTGGTTCAAAACTCCATCTGAGAGACAAAAATATTTCAGATATTCTATGAAGTGGAAACAAGGGACAAAACAGCGTATGTGCTGTGTGTTACCCTCGAGTTAACAAAAGAGCAGGAAAAGACTGTATTTATACATGTTTGGACGGGCTGCATTTACACCCTTGGAAGGAAGGCTGGGAGATGTCTGGGAAGGGTAACTTGGCTGCTAAAGGACCAGGGATGGAAGGGACTCTCTTCCCTGGAGGCTTTTTATGCCTTTGGAGTCTTGAATTGGAAATATCTGGCCACAATGAGGCAGATCTGTATGTTCCGATATGGGATGATTTTCAACTTCCTCGATGTGTAAGAGGCAAGGTGCCGAGCATGCTATGACATGGACAAACTTTGAAAACATTGCATTACATACAAAAAGCAGGCACCAGAGAGAACATATTGTGTGATTTCCATTTATAGGAAGTGTCGAGAATAGGCAAGTTTATAGACACAGGGTAGATTAGTGGGTAGGGGACTTCTTTTGGGGGTGATGAACATGGTCTAACATCGGCTCTCGTGATGGCTGCATAACTCTGTGAATCTACTAAAAACCATCGACTTGTACACTTCAAGTGGGTGGAGTGCACGGTATATGAATCATATCTTAGCGAAGCTTTATTCCAAAGAAAAAGGCCAGGTGCAGACCAGTGTGTAAAGCATACCGTAGCTTGTCTAAAAGAGGGGCATCTGTTTGTGAGTTACGGTATGGACACAGGAAATGAGTCCTCCTGGAACAGGGAAGGAGAAGGGGGCTGCTTATCACAAGCTATGGGGGTCCCACGGCCTGAACCTCAAAGCCCGGCTGCCATGATAGGAGCCATGGAGGGAAAAGTGCACTCATCTAAGGTTCAAAATGATGACGGCCTTTTCCGGCAGCGTGGAAGACGGGGCTTTGCTGGCTGTCCCAGGCAGTGTGTAGTCCCCAGGGGCAGGCCTCCCCGGGGACCCCTGTAACAAGGCTGGTGAGGACAGAGTAGTAGGAGCTCAGAGAGGCTAAACAACTTGCCTAAGCCACACCGACACATCAGCGCTGACCCTGCACATGACGCAGGGTCTTCTATTTAGCATTTCAAATGCTCATTCCAGCGCAGTTGCCCTCTGGTCTGCAGAAATGAACGGTGCAGAGAGCAGTCTGGGAACAGGCATGCGCCCTGCTGCTTCAAGTGCAACCCTCTGGAGCCTGGTAGGATTAGAAACGGACTACTTGCCTCCCGTCGGGGCTTATGGGACCCAGTGCCATCACCCCTCCCCTTCCTCTCCTGCCCAACATCCCCTTCAACTCCCCTTGCCTCCACCTCCTATAAGGAGCAGGGTCAGCTAACGCTCCCTGGCACTTATTACGTGCCTGACAGTGGGCATCCGTTGCTTGTTCGATCTTCAGGAAGTTTACCTCCAAACCCTCTCAACAGGCCTTGTGAACACCAATACAGAGCCCAGTGTTTCCAATCAAAGTTCCACTTCATGGGTAAGGTATTAGGGAGAAGCTGTGTAAGATAGGACTTCTGGGAGAGTTGCAAGACAGTCAGGGATCTCAGGTGGGGGGACCTTTTTGGTCATCTAGCTCAACCTTCCACCAAGCATGGAAATGTGTCCATCCATCTATCCATCCATGCCTCCACACACCCACCCGAGCACCCATCTACCCATCCATCCACCCATTCATCCGTACACCCATCCATCCACCCATTCACCCATCCATCCACCTATCTATCCATCCATCCATCCACCCACCCACCTACCCACCCATCCACCCATTCATCCATCCATCCATCCACCCGTTCACCCATCCATCCACCCATTCATCCATCCATCCATCCATCCATCCCTTCATTCATCCATCCAACCTTTATTTAGCATCTACCCTGTTGTCAAGCAGTGGACCCTATATATATAGGACCCAGAGATATAATGCTGATTCACATGTTGTCCTACTCATGAAGCCAGTTTAATGGGGTTCAATTCAGCATCTTTTCCATAATGGCCTTGAAGCCTGTGTTTGCTTACTTCTCATGCTGGGGAACTCACCACTGGACAAGGAATCCCATTCTATGTCATGGGACACTTGGACTGCTCACCCCCTTCGTTTCCTAGTTGAGAAACTCGGCCCTAGGTAAAGGACTACATGGCTGAGCTCATACCACACACCAGTGGCAGAGCTGGATATCTGACTCGCTGCTGCTTCTTCCCATCGGAGCTCTCTGCGCTGCGGTGTGTTGCCTGCGGGTATTATTTGAGATACTAAAGCATTAAAAATTCATAAGAAGTTGACGCTGGTGACCAGAACTTCTATTTAGCATTTCAATGCATAGCATACTGACAGCTGACTATGTAAGTGCAAAGTCAGACAAAATCAATTTCTTTTTTCTTCTTAAAAAAAATTTTTTTTTAAAGAAGAGATTGTGTCTCCCCACCCTAGCCCCAGGCCCCCTGCTCCAGGAGATTATGTCTTTGATCCCAGGCTCCAACAGGGGGCCTGGCATGCAGATTGTCTAAGGAGCAAGAGAAAGAGTTGGGACTTTTGGCCTCAGGCTCTGGTCCCTGCTTAGGCCCCAGTGATCTGTCCAATTTGTCCCTCTGAGCCTGTTTCCAAACCAGGATGCTTGTGCCCCTTCTCCAGATAACCTGAGATACTACATATTAAAAAGGACTAATGTAGAGCCTGACATTAATGAGTGTCAACAGCAAAAGCCAGGTTGGGTTTTTTAACAGAGGCCTTTGAATCGAATTAAAGTATTGTCTGAATACTGCAGAAAAAAGGAAGAATGAAGGAAGCCCTTTACAGGATGCTGACCCCTACCCCTCTGCTCTTTCAGTCCCTAATTGCATTAAGCACTGAGTTCCCTCCCTGGTGACCCCGGGCTGCCCAGCAGGAAGTGACCTTGAGGCCCTGCCTGCCCAGAGATCTGCTCCCTGAAGTCCAGATGATGTGTCCCCTCAGATGTGACCTCGGCCTTCTCACGGGCTTCCAGGTCCAGCCTGGCCCACCAGAGAATGCCTTTTCTGTGCTCTTCTGAAAGACCCACCACCTCTGAGCTTGGTGCAGGGGAGCAGGCTGTGCCCAGAGGAGCGGGCCAGCGAGGCCCCAGGGCTGGGGCGGGGGCAGCCGCGTCTCTGAGAGCATTTACAGTGAAATGAGGTTAGGCAGGGTCAGGTGAGGCAGAGATGTGGGGTCTTGCTGAGAGCAACACATTGAGGAATAACACACCTCTGAGGTTTGAACCATCCACTTGGGAAACTCTTCAGCGACTTCTTTAAAAGAAAACATATTTTGGAATTTTGGTCTGATGATACCACAAGGAAGGCAAGGCGGCCTGACTCCTAGGGTAGAGCCAGGCTGATGACGAGTGTGCCCTCGATTTCAAAATGTTGGCTCCAAGTATAAAGGAATGTACCCGACTGCGGAAATGCTCAGTTTTTATTTTGCCTAATGTCACGTCAGATTTAAAAGATGTGAATACGTGTGTATGTTTAAACATGATATACCCACGTCAAATGTAATACATGTTTCAGCAACCCACACACATATAAAATATTTACACACATGATACATTTTTCAGATGCCCGCTTCTTGATAAAAGTTCCGATGACAAAAAACATTTAAACCAAAGGGAGAAAATGAGCCCTGATTCCATGATCTTCACATGACGAAGGTTACAAGTGAGTGCCTTTTGTTGTGGGACAGATGTTATGTCAGTGTGTCAAATGGAAGACTTCTGATGTGTTCTAGAAGAGTCGGGGGATCTATGGGGAGAGAAAGCACAGAGGGAACAGCCGTGTGCAGAGTGGAAAGGGCTTGAGCTTTATAGGGGGTCACACCTGGCTTTGCTTCCAGCACCGAAGTCATTATTGGTGTGACGGTGTGACCTTGGGCAAGTCCATGAGCTTCAGTTTCCTCCAGTGACCCAGATGGGTTTCTGCACAGAAGACGGAGCAGGGCTATGAGGGTTCCCAGGGGTGGAGGGAGAAGAGAGAGCAGGGGAGGTGGAGGGAGGAGGGTGGGGGGCTGTGAAGAATGGTGTCGGGGAGTAGGGGTGGGGTTAAGGGTGAGTTACGGAAGCAGGAAAGCTTGAGGCCAGAACCTGGTGGGAGACACGCAGCGCCCCGGGGCCCCCAAAGTCACAGGGCTTTGGCGACAGCTCCAATTACCTTCTGTGGTCCCCATAAACTACCCAGTGTCCCGGGATGCCAGCCCTCTGACATACAAACCACATCTCCCAGAGACAGCCCCCCCCAACCCCCCCCCCCCCCCCCCCCCGGGCCCAGAAATGGCCTCAAATTCTTTGTCAGTCCCAGTGTAGGAATTTCTGGTTAGGAAAATGTAACCACTGTGAATTTCACAGAAGGTGGCACAAGAATAGAAACTGCTAGATGATTTCCAAGGAAACATAAATTTATCGCATTTGTAAAATCTCTCCCCAGTGGGGACAGGTCCATTTAAAGTGGTGGCAGCTGTGAGGAGGTGACGCACGCAGCCAGGTTCTCCCACCCGTGAGAGCCACACGTCCCCCGGGAAGCCTGGCGGGGCCTCACGCGAGGGAGGTGAGGTCCTACGTGGGAGCTGATCTCCTGCTCGGGCAGAGGCCATGCATCACCCGGCAAAGAGCGTGGGAACGGGCAGCATGCAGATCCAGCTCCGAATCCCTCACACGGTGCTAGCTGGGTGACTCGAGGCAAACGCCTCTCTGAGCCTCTGTTTTCCTGCCCTGAAAGTGGGCATTATCATACCCACTTTGTTGGGCCACAGAGAGGACTGAATGAAAAAGAGATTACAAACTCACACGTAGGGCGCCTGGGTGGCTTAGGCGGTTAAGCGCCTGCCTTCGGCTCAGGTCATGATCCCAGGGTCCTGGAATCAAGTCCCGCATAGGGCTCCTTGCTCCCTGCTTCTCCCTCTACTCCTCCCCCCTGCTCGTGATCTCTTTCTCATGCTCTTTCAAATAAATGAATAAAATCTTAAAAAAAAAAAAAAAGAAAAAGATTCACACGTAAAACCCAGCCCAAGGAGGTGTTCAGGATGTGGTGTCCTTGTCATACTCAAGGCAGGCGTCATTACGTCCTGCTGTTTCTGCGCTGAAATCCTTTGGGGAAGCAGTAAGCTCAGAGAGCTGTAGATGCTCTAGGTCCTTGGACTGGAAATTGGCCAATAGAGCAAATGTGATGTGGGCTTGAACAAGAACAAGTTCTGTGGTCTTTCTTAGGTCACCAGGATAGTGGAGAATGATGGGAAGATTTGCTGACACTCAGCTTCAGAGTCAGCAAACAGGACTGGACCGCACTTGTCAAGGACACACTTGGGTCCCATCTTCGTCATCTCAAGCCAAGGCTACCCAGAGCTGCTCTGAGAGTCTGTTTTGGGAACTTTAATCATTCTTGTGCCATCTGCACCATTTTTATAACCCTTTTTTCCTTTAAACTAGCTTTTCTTTCTTTCCTTTTTTTTTTTAAGATTTTATTTATTTGAGAGGGAGAGACAGAGATAGTGAGAGAGAGCATGAGCAGGGAGGAGAGGGAGAATCAGACTCCCTGCCGAGCAGGGAGCCTGACATGGGGCTCGATCCCAGGACCCTGAGATCATGACCCGAGCCGAAGGCAGACGTTTAACCGACTAAGCCACCCAGGCGCCCCTAACCTATGACTTTCTTTTTTTAAAAAAAGATTTTATTTATTTATTCGACAGAGAGAGAGACAGCGAGAGCAGGAACACAAGCAGGGGGAGTGGGAGAGGGAGAAGCAGGCTTCCCGCGGAGCAGGGAGCCCGATGTGGGGCTCGATCCCAGGGCCCTGGGATCATGACCTGAGCCGAAGGCAGACGCTTAACAACTGAGCCACCCAGGCACCCCTAACCTAGACTTTCTTACTGAAAGAAATATGTTTGGAAATGAAACTTCCATTGCAACCACTATCACAAAAGGAAAATCGGCCTCCCGTGCCATAAGATGGTTATTGTTAAAATAATACACAATGAAAGCTACATCATCCAACAGAGTTCCAGCCAAAACCCTTGCCTGAAAGCACTGAGCCTAAGGTCTGAACCGTGTGCAAAAAGGGAGACTACCACATATCAGAGGAGCATCAAAGACACAGTAGGACCAAACTGAGATTGATCTCTTGGACCAGCTGGGAGGACTGAAAGAGACTTGAACATGGGCTTTTTTATGTGGAGTTCCTGTCCTTTGATATTGAATTAGTGCTCTTGTGTCCTCGCTCTGAGATGCTGCCCTGGTGGAAATGTGGGTACACTGGGCCTAAGGAATGCATAAACGGATGTTCTCGGATTCCCTTCATCCCACATCCCCTGTGTGCACGTTTCCTCCCTGCGTGACTCTTCTCCCCACTTCTGTGCCTTTCCTCCTGCAGCCTCCCCTGGGACCTCCACTTTGAGCCTTCCTATGTCCCTCTGCATCTCCAACCCTGACTGCTCCCCACTCCACTCCTGGGGTCACCCATGCCAAGCTGGGCCCTCGTCCCCTGGGGGAGACCCAGCCACCCCCAAGACAGGCGTTTTCATATAGGTGCATTCACTCGTGTGGGGCCCTCCCCTGGTTGGTGGCCAGGCGGCCTCCTCATCCTGACTCCGCCTTCCCTCCAGGGGTCTTCCCACCATCTCACTCTGGAACTCTCTCTGCAAACCACAAGCTGAAATAACACAGGGAGCTACAGGCACTGGGTCTAGGAGTTACAGAGTAGAGATAAAAGAGTTTTGATTTTTACACAAAGGCATCCCTCTTCCTCTCCTGGGGATGTGGGGTCATTATGACCAGCAGCAAGGAAGCTTCCCGGGTCTGGCTCCTTCGAGGTGACATAATGCAGGTGTCACAGGGACGTGGAGGAGAAAACATGTTAGGGGTCCCCTTCTCCAACTCATAGCCGGCTGGCTCAGGACAGGTCTTCAGGGGTCACTCCTCCTGTCCCTGCCTGGGGGCTGTTAGGTAGAGACACCAGTCCCATTTCTACCCAGATCCCCAGAGAATGGAGGGGGCCTGAGTTTGGAGCCAGACAGGTGAGGGTTTGAATCACAGCTTCGCCATAGACCCCAAGGAAGGGGAAGGATAGGAGCCTCTAGGATGGGGTCTGGCCTGGAGGTAGCATCTGTCTACTACCTATAGTTACAGTTTATCATGGGTTTGTTACATTTTAATTCTGTCCTCTGATACAGTTATTATCATCCTCTGTAAACGGGGTCACTGGACACCTTTTACGTCTTTAAGTTGTTAGAAACAATTAACAGGGTAGGCCTAAGTACAGAACCCACAGTCCAAAAGAAGAAAGCTACCTCTTAGCTGATAGTGGCCCCTTCCTTCCTTCCCTCCTTCCTTGCTTGCACCATCCCTCCCTCCCTCCCTCTCTTCCTTCCTTCCTTCCTTCCTTCCTTCCTTCCTTCCTTCCTTCCTT
>NW_023270426.1:216985-266405 GCF_011800145.1 Mirounga leonina | reverse complement strand
CTTCCTTCCTTCCTTCCTTCCTTCCTTCCTTCCTTCCTTCCTTCCTTCCTTCCTTCCTTCCTTCCTTCCTTCAGTGTTTACTGAGTCCTACCTGGGGCCAATCACTGTTCTGACTGGCTGTGACTTTAACCACACCAGCCCGACTCTGGTCCAAATGTCTCCTTCTCAGACAAAGAACCTGGACATTTTGTCCACCTGTCTGAAGTCCAAATGCAACAGGATTAAACGGGTCATGCAGGAGGCCTGCTTGGTGGGCAGCTGGTACCTGGGGGGCCCTGATGCTCACTGTCAGCTGGTCACAGAGCCCACGGGCTCTTTGCTTCCTCATCTGCTCTAGACATTGGACCCACATTCCTGTCTGGCTCACCCACCTGGAGTTTCTAGAATCTTTTGAAAATGGGGACAGGTCTGACGATCCATCCCATCCTCTGTGCCTCCTCAGAGACACAGCCCTATTTCTATAGTCACATGAGCAAGTTCTTTCCACGCTCTGGGCCCAGGTCATGTGGACCTAAAGACTCAATTCATGTGGTGGGATTCATCCCATGGTTTTTTTCGCACCTGCTCTGTGACAGAGACTCTTCCTCTTACAACCTCTCCCCCGCACCCCTTTTCCACATCCCTCTGCACTGCTGTCCATCAGACACTCATGCTGAGGCCCCAAGCATCCTCTGTTCCCCATCCTCTGTCCCCACTGCTGTCTGCTAATCCTATGTCTGGGGTCCCTAGCCCCATGTCTGGCTCTTTGTTCTTCTTATGCCAAGCAGGCTTTTAAAAACCAAATGTGCTCTTCTGCACATTTTTTGCCATCCCTGGGCCTGTTTTCTGGGCCGTGGCCCAGCTCCTGTCCCTCCCATGTACATGTACACGCACACACACACACACACACACACATCCTTTCTGAGTCCGAGAAATGCAAGCCTGCCCACCCCCCACCCTTGGAGAGAGGCCTTTGGTTTGTCTTCAAACACCCTGACATCTGCTTTCCTAATTTCCAAGATAGGAATCTTTTGGTTCGTGGGATGGTTCGCTGCAGGTCCCCAGGACAGTGAGCTAAGGATGGGGTTGGCCCACAAGGGGTGGAGAGGACACAATCTTGCCGCTGAAACATATGGGACTGGTCACCTGGTAGTGCTGGGGGTCATGCTCATTCCTCATAGGCTCTATCTGCATGGTCTTGCCCCTCCCATCTCTAATGCCAAAGGACACTAGATTACCTTTCTAGAATGGGGGGAGGGTAGAAGAGGAGGGGGAAGGCCCTTGGGAATGATGTGATCCAGCAGTTACACCTTTAATTAGCGGAATTACCAGGGCAGACGTCCCTGTCCCCACCCCAGAGAGAGCCATGGAGTCTGGGGGGTGGGTCTCAGGCACCTGGATCTCTAAAAAGCATCCTAGCCCCTATGACTGCTGACAAGCCCCTCTGGGAGCCCACTCACTCCGCACAGGGCGCCAACGGCTAGGATTCCAGCGTGAGCTCATGGAGCTGCCCGGGACCCGGGCTCCTGCGTGCCTGGCCCCGTATTCCCATACGGTCGTGCTGACTGCAGGCTTGGAAGCCCTGCGCTGGGGGGCTGCTTTCTTCCACAGCCCTCGTAAAGACAGCCTGGGCTTATTGAGCAACAGGGACCATGCTGTCCAGCCAATAAACAGATGCCCAAACAGATAAATCAATGAAGCCATAAACCGCAGGGGCCATAACAATCTCCTTACAATTCTTCTTTGGGGGTGGGCTCTGCAATGTTGCTTTGTGTTATTTTCTTTTCAAATAAGCAAAATTGTTTTCTTGGGACTCTGTCCAAGAACATTAGATAAATAGCTGTGATCCAGCTGCTTGCAAGAAATCCTGTTGGGGCAGACAGTGTGGGAGAGTGAGGCTGTGCTTTGATGTGCAGGGTGGGGGCACCCTGGGGCCACCGGGGCCTTTTGTGAAAGCCCCAGGCTCCACAAACTCTGGCTCAGCTTCCCCATGGGGCCCCTCCTCCTCCTCCCCACCACGCTCACACGTGCTGGATCTGACCAGGTGCTTCCCTCCCTCAGCCCGCAGCCCCCTGTGTCCCCTTGATGCCTTGGGACCAAGTTACGAGGCTCCTGGCCGGTGTCAAGGTGTGGCCCGGGGTGTCCCTGTCTCTATCGCACAGCTGGGCTCTGCCCGCTGACTGGTCGGCAGCCATCCAGGTTTGCAGGGACCCTTTGCCCTCCTCAATGGCTCTATGTCCTCTTTGCACTTTGGGGCAGACCCTTGTGTTTCCCATATTTCCCCTGGAAAGCCGCTCCTCCAAGCCTAGCTCTATCCTCACCTTCCCTCCCCCCGCCCCCAGAGAAGCCCCTCCCTGACCCCACATGGGGGCCCGACAGGCCAGACCCCTCAGGGGTCTGCTTCTTCCATGACTGTGGGGCTCCTCGAGGGTAGAGCCTGGGTCCCCTCTGGCTGGGCTGAGCATGGCAGGAAGGGCAGCAAGGACTTTGGAGGTAGACACATGGGGTTCGAATACCACTCCTGCTCTCAGCTGCTGGGTCACTCCATAGAGCTTGTGATATGATCTGCTGCCATGCATCCTCCCAGCCTGCTCCCTCCCTCCAACAGAGCAGGTATCCCATCTGATAAGGGTCCATCTCCCCTCCTAGCCTGGGAGTCCGTGCAGCGGAGTGGGTCTCATTCCTCTCTTCCCCCCAAGCCAGGTCCAGAGGGTGGGACTCTGCTGGCTGCAGGGGCTGTTCCCAGCCCTGCTTGCTGCCCCTGCCTGTGGCTGGGGTTCCCTCTGCACCCCGTGGTGGGCATCACCCCAGGGCACTTGTCACTTTTGCTCTGAACCCCTGCGCGTTCAGCCTCGCCTGGCTGCTGGGGTCCATGGCCCCAAATCTCTTCTCCCTCTCCTCACCATCTCCAGAGCCAGCCCCCATGTGCCCGTCTTGTTCACCCACACTTCCCTTTACAGCACCCCATCTGACCCTGGTGGGCCATTGCTCACCCTGCCCCTGAGAGGGTGCTTTCCTCCACCCCTCTTCAATCACCCATCACTGTGACTAGTCCCCATGTCTCTCTGTCTACGCCCTACCCACGTCCAGCTTCCTCTAGGACCCAAACAGCGCCCTGCTCTGGACCCATGATGCAGCCACATGGAGCTCCTCCAGCCTCCCCGGAAGCCTCTTCCTTCCCTGTTCTGAGCTTGTCAGCATCAATAGCTACCATGCTGGCCCAGAGCAGAAGTCCAATAAAGACTTTTCTGAGTCTCGCAGGGAGTGGGGTCCCGCCCTCCTCCACGGCCTAAGTGACCCATTTTGGGGGAGGAGTCAGGATGCCAGACTTCCTGGCCATAGCAGCCGGGCTGGGCTGTGTATACCCAGCTTTGCCGGCATTCTGTCCAGGCCTGGAATGGGGTGGGCACTTGGTAAGTGTTTGTCGAAAGTCTTGCACGGTATGCATCTCAGACCCCGCTCTGAATGGGTTTGGGTCTGCATGTGAAGCAGTCCATTTGCTATCAGACAAAACTCAGTCGTGGTCAGGCCAAAATTTTTCTGATGGCCAAATCATTATCTGATGATTTCGCTGGAATATAAATCAGCATGATCTTGATCTGCTTGGAAACACCCGATGGCATTCCCTCCAAGTCGTTTGATGATGTCCAGATGTCGGCTGCCGCCGTGAACTGTATTTTCTGTAATTAAGCTGACAGGAGCTCCATGTTTGACAGGGGGGTTTGGCCGTGAGCAGGTCACCTCTCCGTGTGCCCTGTTTCTCCTCTGGAGCATGGAGGGAGCACCAGCTGGCTTGACCGCGAGTTCATGTACAAGGTGGAATGATGCCTGTTTTTCTGATGCAGGCTATACTCTGAAATCAAGTATTCTGCACGTTTATATAGAGCTTGGAGCCCCCTGTGGCCTGGGACACCTGGCCTTACCACAGTGCTGAAGAGGAGACCCAGAGGTGGTTATCAGTTCCCACTGGATAAGCTGGGAGCCTTGAAGTATTAGGGAGGCTGGGGTTCAAATCCAAGGTCAGGCAGGCTCCTGGGGGCTCATCTTATTCTGTGGCCAAATAATTGCCGGCTACCATCCTACAACTGTGTCTTTTCTTTCTAGTACATGCATCCAATGTGTCCTCTTCCCACTTTGGGGGACTTCTTGCTCCTTCCTAAATGCAGTAACTGTCCCAGGGCCCCAGCAGATGGGTGTAGAGTTGCTCGTTAGCCCAGGCTTCCTGGGGGTACCTCTGCCACCCTCCAGGGTCACGACCGGGCTAAGCCCTCCAGGGAGAGCAGAGGGATGAGATCCAGGCACTGTCCCCAAGGAGCTCATGGCCAGGCCAGGTGCACTGTTCTAAGGGAGGTGCCACAATGCACGACAGAAAATCATCGGTCAGGTGCATACTTTCTGCATATGGGGGATAGGAAATGTTTTTATCAAGGAGGCCGTATTTGAGCAGGGCTTTGAGGCTAAGAAGAACTTAGACACAGTCTGAGATGAGAAATGGAAGCCAAGTAAGCCTGGATCAACTTGTTTTTTTTTTCCTAGAATTTTCCATGTGTGAAAAGCATGGGCATAAAGTCCACATGGCCAGGACAGCAGGTTAAAGAGAGGGAACCCCATGGATTGAGCAGAGAGGAGCTACTATAGATTTGTGCAGGGAAGCACCAGGGCCAGGCAGGGCTGCCAGAACACACATTCTTCTAAAGAAGCACCATGGCAATCTTCCCAAGGATTTTCCTCCAGAAAAGACCTGGTACATTTGGCATCACTCCAAGCCAAGTATGGTTGCTTATTTGGACACCAAGCACTCTTTATTGTTCCTAGGCTGTAAGACCATAACGATGCTTTTCCCCTGTTGTGGCCTTGCCTGCTAACCGATTCCTGCTGGCAGACAAGCACATCCGCTGCTCACAGAGCTGCTCCTCATTGCAGCAAACGCTGACCGGTCCAGCCTGGGAGAGACAGAGTGGGAGCAGACTGTACCGGTGTGGGGTGGGAGAAAGAAATGAAGAACTGCTCACATGTGTGTGACTCGTCAAGGTTTCAAAGGTCCCCCCACACCCACCTTCCCAACAAAGCCATCGGTGAGGACAGTGGGCTGTGTTTGTCAGGCATCCTTTGCCCTGGTGGTGGTGGGGGGGTGTTGGCTGAATCCCTTTAGCAGAGGCTAGAAGAGGACAGCATCAGTCACATGAACACATCCTGGCAGGGCTCAGAGAAACTGGCTTGGTGGTGGTGGTGGTGGTGGGGGGGTTCCTGTCCAGGGGTGAGTGAACAGGTCTGGGGACCTTTAGCACCCTGACCTCTGGAGAGAGGAATCAACCCCCTATACCACCCTCCCATCCCTGTGCAGACAACCCTGCTCCCCAGTTCCGCTTCTCGGGCAACTGGACACCAGGGAGGAAGTGCATTGGGTTAGGGGTGATGCCCTTCTGGAAACTGGGAGGGCCGCCCCCATTGCAGATCAGAAGAGAAACTTTATCTTGATTTCTTTTCTACCGTCCTTTTAGAAAAGCCTTCAGACACATTACAAAAATATATTGCGTTCAATGGGGCAGGATGAAAACAGGAGCCAAAAATAAATGACCCCATCAGGGGGCAAGAGAAGGGTCCGGGACTCAAGACTCGAGGTTCTATGCCCTTTCTAGATGTGCGTCCCAAACGTAGAGTCAAGTCAACATGGAACCCAACCACGGAAGCCATTCACAGCATATCGAGAACTAAAAACCATCCAGCAGCTCAGGAAAAGCACAGCCCAGAACCAAATCGACGCCGAGTGTCCCCGCAGCAGGATTCTAAACGACGTCCCTGATGCATGGCCCCGGAGAGGTGGCCGGAGCCACAGGAACCGTGGAAGCTACCGGGGACTTGTGCTAAAACGACTGGCTTCAGCAGCGCATGCGCGGAGCCCAGCCGCTGACCCGCAGACGCGCAGACCCAGAGCCCGCTTTTCTTCTCCGCCTGTTTGCAGCGTCAGAGGAAAGGTTCTGTGCAGATCCGACTATCTGTACATCCTCATCCTAAGTGGGTTGTCACCGTGCAGCAGCCCCCAAACCAAGCTAGGTGCCCCCACGCCTGGTTTGCAGGGCAAGAGGGGCGAAAGGATAGTCCTGACTGCAGGGGATGGGTCAGATGGGTCTCCAGGGGCTCAGCTCCGGCTCAAAGCCCCCACTCCCCTTGCCTGAACTAGTTGACCTTAGGCTGGACAGGCTGACACTGGGCAGCTGGGACCCAGGGACCCAAGCCTCTTTCTGGGGCATGGTCCCCAACTCCCTGGGCTGACAGGCCCCAGAACCACCTTGCCTTAGCTTCCAGCTCTCCCATCCCCAGTGCCCTGAGACCAAGAGCCCCAAGTCCTCGGTCCCTTCTGAATGGTAGGTTTCCTACCGACTTCGAAATGGCTTGCCCTCTTCTCATCTCCGAGCCCCCACCTTCTGGCCCCCAGCCGGGCCTCTACTGACAGGTCCCCGGTACACAAAGCCAGCCCCCACCCTACCCCACTGCAGGACGGGGTTCCATTGCCTCCAACCTTGAACCTGAGGGTGAAAATGTTTCCAAGCCTTAATTTTATAGCTCTTACCAACCAGAGTTCAACCCTTCCGATGTAGCTCTCCCTCTAGAACTACAGTTCCGAAGGCCCAATAGGTTGGTTAAGAGGGACTTAAGGAAAAAAAATAAAAATCAAACCTGACCAACTCGACGCTAGGAAATCCAGTATAATTTTTAGATTAGAGGTTGCACAATGATAGCCGTGGGCTGGAGGTGACCCACAGACATGTTTTGTCTGGCCTGCAGAGTGTTGTTAAAACATGGGAATTCATGGCCCAGAGTTAGAAGTTGGGTGATTTTACACATGGCCGTGGATTTCTGTTCCTCTCTGGGAAGCGAGGCGCTGGGGCGGTCTGAGGACGGGGACCGGCTCAGGAGGGTGAAGGTGGGTGTGAGGGGTGGGGTGGACCGTGCACTATGAGGTGTTCAAATAACGCATTCATCGGGAGGCACTGGGAGAGAGTGCTGCTCATGGAGAACTTCAGCTCCATGTTCCTTGTTCCGAATGCAGACCTGGCTTGGCTGGGAGCCCTGGCATGATTTACGGACTTGGCAGGAGAGCCATTTCCTCGTTTTCTGTTTCTCATTAAAGCTTTTAGGCAAAGGGCTTAGTGGCTGATTCTGGTGCCGGAGTTAGCCCTGGCCTTATGAAACAGAAATCGACAGCCAAGAGGAAATTAAGGAGGAAGGGCAAAGTGGGACCCAAACCCAGAGCACCTCTACGGGAGTCAAATACTGGGGGATGGGCTGGGGGTGCTGGTGGGGGAGATGGGACGGAAAGGAGCAAGATGTAACTGTTTCAGATTTCTCAGGAGAACTGATGAGTCCATGGGAGCAAGGAATCCATCCCCTTGGCAAAAAAAAAAGTGAAAGCTTACAACCCCCCCTACCCCCACGAAAAGCTCTCATGTGGGTTCACCTGCTCTGTACCCTCCAGCCACTGGTGGGCTGGCCCCTCTGCTAGCCTGTTTCCTCAGCTGTAAAATGGGAACAGGGTTGCTGAGGGGACGAGATGAAAGCAGGAGGTGGAAGCCCACCAGCTCAGCGCCGGGATGCTGGCTCTGCCCCCGGTGGTCCCATCAGGGCCACCACCAGCTGAGTCACGGAAGACCAATCTGGACAAAACCCACTGGTGGGGGGTACAGTCCCTCCAAGTACCTCTCACCTTGTCCTGCTGCGGCTGCCTCCCACTGAGGGGAGCAGTGAGTGCCCAAAGGGCCACTTGGGGTCAAAGCAGGCAGTCAGAGTTAGCTTTAAACACACCTGAGCAGAATGCTCACTTGGGCACTCGCCAATGCGTATGGCCTATGCAGACTCCTCCGTGCACTATGAGGTGTTCAAATAACGCATTCACTTGTTTTTAATCAAGTGGACCCTGGAGGGTAGAATTCAAAGCACATACTAGCTTCCTTTCAGGACTGAAATATTTGATCAAAACTACCGTGCTGAAGTGGATAACAGGAGAGTGAAGGACTTTGGCGAGGGAGGTGGTAAGCGCGAGCTGTTTCCACCTGAGCCAGCCCTCTGCTCTTCCCAGCCTCTGCCTGCCCTTCCATCCCCCTGACCACTGGACATGCTCCTACTCACCCTCCCAGGCCCAGTTCAGCTGCCGCCCCCCCAGAGCTGCCGTGATCTTGCTGCACACGTCCGGTGGAGCTCCTATGGAGTTCATGGGCACGTCTCCCACACGGTAAGGTTTTTGAGCACGGTCAAAGTCATGGGCTCAGGACCTAGACTGCCTGGGTCTGCATCACAGCTCTGCCACCCGTGGACATCTCAGTGCCTCAACGTGCTCATCTATAAAGTGAGGATGACTGCCGCACCTACCTGGGGAGGGCTGTTGGGACTACCAGATGAATGAACGACCATGAAGGTGTTGATAGTGGCCGCCCTCAGCAAGCCCTGAAAATCTGCGAACTAAAACCACAGTGGGCTACCACCTCACACCTCCCCCCTCCCCGGGACAGTTGATGGTGGAGCCCCTTGGGGAACTGGTCTGGAGGTTCCTTGAACAATTAAACAGAGAGTTACCGTATGACCCAGCAATTCCACCCCTGGGTGTCTGCCCACGAGAAATAAAATGTATTTGCACACAAAAAATTTGCAAATGAACGTTTGTGACAGCGTTATTCATGAGTCTCAGACTACTAACAAATGTCATTCGATGGACAAATGGATAAAGAAAATACTCGGCCCTATGGGCGCCTGGGTGCCTCAGTTGGTTAAGCGACTGCCTTCGGCTCAGGTCATGATCCCGCAGTTCTGGGATCTAGTCCTACATCGGGCTCCCTCCTCAGCGGGGAGTCTGCTTCTCCCTCTGACCCTACCCCCTCTTGGGCTCTTTCTCTCACTCTCTCTCAAATAAATAAACAAAATCTTAAAAAAAAATATTTGGCCCTAAAAAAGGAATAAAGTACTGATTCTTGCTACAGCCTGGATGAACCTTGGAAATCTTACGTTCGGTGAAAATGCCAGTCACAAAAGGCCACCTACAATGGGTTTCCATTCATATTAAAGTCCCGAACAGAGAAATCTCTACAGACAGAAAGAAGGTTAGCGGTTGCCAGGGGCTGGGGAAGGGGTGGGAGGTGAGGGGGCGCTGGCTCAAGATCATGGAATTTCTTTTAGAGGTGATGAAATCTTCTCAAATTGGCTGTGGTAAGGGGTTGCACAATTCTGTGAATACCCCAAAACCACCGAATTGTACACGAGAAATGGGTAAATTGTATGTATGGCATGGGAATCATATCTCAATGAAGCTGTCTTAAAAAAAAAATACTCAGTTGCCCACCAAAGGAAAAAAAAAAAGAAGGAAAGAAAAGAAAGTCATTAGCTGCTATAATCTGTCTCTTTGCTACACAGGGTCCAGCCCAGAGAAGGTCCTCAGTCAAGTCTGGGAAAGCGACGAGGTAAATCAGATAATCAGCCATTAGGATTTTCCCCCCTGCCTGGAGCCCACGTCCCCCTGAAATCCTCTTGACTCCCTCTCTTTTCTACTTTAAACCTGGGCTCGAACATCCGCTTCCCAGTGGGACCCCCAGAGCTCCCCCGCCCTCCATATAATACCTCCACCTGCACATTCCACACTCCAAGTGACTTCATCTGCTTTTCCTCTTTTCCACAGCACCTGTCAGCTTATAAAAGACGCTACGATGTATTTATTATAGTCTTGGTTTATTGTCTGTCTCCCTGCTACATGGGAGCCCCATCAGGTCAGGGAATTTTTATTGTTGTGTTGATTTATGTATCCTCTCCTATTGGTAGGCTCCAGAAACATTTGCTGAGAACTTGGTTTTCACAAGATCTCTGATAAGTAGGCTTTATTTTTTCCCCCTTTCCCTGATGGGGATACAAAGGCTCCACTAGGTGAAGACAGCTGCCCAGGGTCCCATGGCGGGTAAATGGAGCTGGACAGGAAGCCCAGATGGCGTGGTGCCTTGGCCAGTTCCTTTCATATCGCAGGGGGGCCTCTGGTTCCCTAAAAGCAGGAGGCCAGGTGACAGTAGCTCCTACTTATGAACCAAGCATTGAGTTAATGTGCTTTATTTTATTTATTTTATTTTATTTTATTTTATTTTATTTTATTTTATTTTTTAAGTGGGCTCCATGCCCAGCATGGAGTCCAATGCGGGGCTCAAACTCAAGACCTGAGCTGAGATCAGGAGTCTGACGTTTAACCCACGGAGCCACCGAGGCACCCCGAGCTAGGTGTTTAAATACGCCACCTCTAATCCTTACGCAGTCCTGCAAGTTCGGTCTTTGATTTCCATTTACTGGGGAGCCAGGAAGTGTTCTGGAACTTGCCCAAGGCCTTGCAGCCAGTAGATGGCAGGGCTGAATGTTTATTTGTATTAAAGGGGCCGCAGCTGAGCTCCTTCCTCTCCCCGCTCCCCAATGGATAAGTCACATCCTGTCTCCTTCTACGAGGTAAGCACCCTTAGGTGAACTGTGCTCCCGAAGCTAAGCTAGGACTTAGCGGGTGGGACAGAGGAAGGGACTCATCAACAGGCCAGCTCTTTCTTCCCCTAGAGAGGCCATCCTGCTGCATAAAGCATCCTCGATCCATCTGGCCCTTGGAAGGGGTCGCCAGCTGGAGGACGGCTTGAGGACAGCTCAAGGCCGGCTCAAGGACAAGGGCGGCCACCCCACAGCCAGTTGTGCAGGGTCTGGAAGGAAGCTGCACGAGACCGGTACGCTGGCGCCTTCATGGGCAGACATGTGAGTCTGCGGTGGGCGGTGGAGGATGACCGCGTATCCGCAGAGTAGAGTCACTGTTAACATAATTGGAGTAAAGACTATCCCGTAATGGGCTGACATTTCACATCTGTCAGATTCTAACCGCCTCTCCCAAACAAGGAATGCCTTTCCTTCCCGGCCACGCAAAGGGAGCCCCTCCTCCTTGCTTTTCGGGGATGGAGGGATGGACCCCATGCTGTTTAAGTGGCGAAATTCTGGCCCCCCGTCTCCAAAGGGCTGTTACCCCACAGCTGCCAGAGAATGAGCCCCAAAGCATCGGGCAGTCAGTGACCATGAGGCCAGACATCCCAGTTTGTGTTAGACTCTCCTTTTTTTCAGCCTGGGCCACCGGCCCCCCGGTCCTGTGATTGCAGCACCTAATGTCCCTGGGCACATTTCCCCACCCCACACTCTCTCCAGGGTAGCCCGCAGAGTTCCTGGCCCAGTCCGTCTCCCAAGCCTTGGGGGTGTTGGGATGGCAGACAGGCAGAACAGGAGGAAGGACAGGCAGGGCTGAGGGAAGTGAGTATACCTTTGAGGAGGAGGGGAGGACGGTCTGGGGTCAGCAAGGGATCCTCTGCGTGTGGCAGGAGACTGGGGCCCCAGACATGGGGCAGAGAAGATACTGGAGAGCAGGCAAGGTCAGAGGAGAAGGGCTTTGCCTAATATCCATGATGTTAACCCTCCAAGAGGTTAACCACTTCCACGAAGCCCTCGGGAGACCCAACGGTGCCCCCCAACTCGGCTCCAATTCCAGGGTACTCATGCATTCCCTGAAGCCTGCTGTCTCCGCCCCACGGCAAACGGGCCTCTCACTGGGTAGGAAATACCACCTTCGAACCTGGGCTGCAGAAGGATTCGGGAGATGACTGGGCAGAGGGAGGGAAGAGAAGGGACAGTCTGGGAAAATTCCACAATAATGCAAAGATCTCAGGTAAATCCAGTGAGGTCCCAATGGTAATGACGGTGCCAAAGTGAGGCAGGGGATCAACGCCAACTTGAGAGGGAAAAGACAGCTCTGGAGATTGGGGAAGCTCCCTGGAAAAGTGAAGATACAGAGGCAGATTCCCCAGCTCGCAAATGGGATGGGGTCGGGGGGAGCAGAGAAGGAGCTCGTGGGATGCACCTGTAGGAGCAGCTCCAAGTGCCAGAAAAAGTTTGGTGCCTCTGGGGCGAGGCTGCCCTGCCTGGTCCTCACACCACACTCTCCCTCTCTGCCAGCTCTCAGAGGCGGAGAACAGAGACAGTGAGGACAGGGAAGTGTGGTGGTGGGTGGGCCTCCCCCAACCCCCTGTTTCAGCCATGTTTGCCCAGGAGGTCTACATGTGCGGCACCTACAAGCAGAGGCAGAGGCTCAGAGGTGTCTGGGGGGGCTCAGTCGTTAAGCATCTGCCTTCAGCTCAGGTCATGATCCCAGGGTCCTGGGATCAAGCCCCGCATGGGATCAAGCCTCGAATCGGGCTCCCTGCTCAGCGGGAAGCCTGCTTCTCCCTCTCCCACTCCCCCTGCTTGTGTTCCCTCTCTCACTGTCTCTCTCTCTGTCAAATAAATCAATAAAATCTTAAAAAAAAAAAAAAAAGAAGCAGAGGCTTACCCCCTTGTCTTATCCCAAACCCCAAAAGCTCTGAGCAGAGAGTCTATCTTCCCAGGCAGGCTGATCTAGAGGCAAGCCCAGCCTGATGTGAGGCTGTTCACAGATTTTATTCATCCCATTGTATTTATACATTTCACTGCAGAAATGTTAGGGTGTCTGGTTCCGGGGGCTGCCCTGGGCATGTGATCTCTCTAAAATGGAGCAATGTTGAATTCTGCACACACCAAACCCGAAGGAACTGGAGACCATATCGTGACCTGTAGTAGGGAAAGTGTGATTCAATTATTGTACCTCTCTGTGGCAGTCAGAAAAAAAACACGGCAAGATCTCCAAGACATAGGGTTCAGTTGGAAGAAAAGGTGCTAATTTAACAATGCAACAAAAATGTGCAAAGTACCTAATGGGTCGGATGCTACTGTAGGCACTGGTATTAGAAATATCAAAAAAATATAAAAATACTAACAAAGCTCTCTGCATGCACTGTGCATAAAGAAGCCTTGATGGACCCATGGGAATCTGGTAATAGTGGGACCTCTGGGGAGAGGGATCCTATAGGGATGAAGGTGGACTCTGACATTTTATTTTATAGACTCTGGTATTGCTTATGGTTTTTTTTTTTCAATAAATGCTACAGACTGAATGTTTCTGTCCCTGCCAAATTCATCAGTTGGAATCTTGACACTCAAGGTATCTGGAGGTGGGGCCTTTGGGAGGTGATTAGGTCATGAGGGTGGTGCCTCATGATGGGATTAGTGCCCTGATGAACCAGACCCCGGAGAGCTCCCTCATCCTTTCTGCCATGTGAGGATGCAGGGAGACGACCATCTATGAGCCAGGAAGCGGGCTCACCAGACACCCAATCTGCTGGCACCTCGATCTTGGACCTCCAGCTTCCAAAACTGTAAGGAACAGATGTCTGTTGTTTATAAGCCACCCAGTCTATGGCGTTCTGTTATAGCAGCTCCAACAGACTAAGACAGTAAGCGAGAAATCACATATGACTCCTCTAATTAATAGAGAAAAAAAAGGAGCCAGAACCATAAAAACAAAAACAAATAAAAACAAAACAAGGAAAAAGAAACCACCCATGAAGTCCAACCTGTTTGTTTCACAGATAGGGAGACTGACACTCAGGGAGGCCCCACAGCCCCCACAGCCTCACGTTTGGAATTGGAACCCTGTTCCACAGACTGGTCCAGAGCTTTGCTCCTGAACCCAGGCTGCCTCCAACACAGCCCCCCAAATGATACCATCAATGCGAAGGTGCTTTGTGAACTGTATGCATGTCACTCTTTGGTGGATATAAAATTCCATATTTGGTTGTTTTTTTTTTTTGGACCAAGGCCTTTCTTGTTTCTTTTTCTTTCTTTTTTTTTTTTTTTAAGATGTATTTATTTAGGGGCACCTGGGTGGCTCAGTTGGTTAAGCAACTGCCTTCGGCTCAGGTCATGATCCTGGAGTCCCGGGATGGAGTCCCACATCGGGCTCCCTGCTCGGCGGGGAGTCTGCTTCTCCCTCTGACCCTCCTCCCTCTCATGCTCTCTGTCTCTCATTCTCTCTCTCGCAAATAAATAAAATCTTAAAAAAAAAAAAGATGTATTTATTTTAGAGAGAGACAGCACGAGCAAGAGGGGCAGAGGGAGTGGGAGAGAAGAGAATCTCAAGCAGACTCCCCACAGAGCACAGAGCCCGACACAGGGCTCGATCTCATGATCCCGAGATCTTGACCTGAGCCGAAACCAAGAGCCAGATGCTTAACTGAGCGCACCACCCAGATGCCCCTGGCTAAAGCCTTTCTGACTACTGAAGGACCACTCTATTTGTTATCTGTAGTAGCTATGGCAAGGGCCTTTGAAGGCAGGGAAAGGTCGACAGGTCGAATGTTGCCCAGAGTCAGAGCAGTTGAAGTCTCTACCCTGGAGGTGGGACTGTGACCCTGGGTCACGGGTGACTTTGGGGAGGGGGTTGCAGCATGGGCACTGTCCTTTGACCTGGCAGAGGGGGTAGCCACACTCTAGTGTAAAAGTTAGCATCCTCAGATTTCCAGTGCTTGTACTATTTTTTTGTGGTTTTCTATTCTCTGCTATTGTATTTCCTTCCTGTTTTCTTTCTTTTTTCCAAAAGGGGAAACAACAGTGCCACCCATGGCATCGGACGAGAAGTTCCAAGTTTTGATTTTGCAATTGCAGTTGGTTTCATTCATGATTCATGATGCTTAATGTAATGCATTATTATTTTTTTTAACATGGAAAAAAAATTTTTTTTCCAACATTTTGAGAACCAGAACGAGTGAATGAAAAGCAACATTTGAGCCAGCATCAGGGAGAAGCTGGGGCAGCCGTTAGGGGAGAGGCAGGGAAGATGCGGCCCATCCGGCTAGGCTCACTCTAATCTGTGATTGCTATGACATAGGGCACAATTTCACCTAAAAGTCGTGATTCCTCGCTTGAAAAAAATCAGAGGTTTCCAACCTCCCTGGGCGTCCGTCACTGAAGGGGACCCGGGGTCTGACCCCTCCCAGGCCTCACTCATCAACTGGACCCATCTGAGCTAGCAACTCCTGCCCTCAAGAGATCATTAGGAAGTGGCTTTGATGGACCCCTTTCAGCTTGAAGGGAGGGACAGACAGTAGGCCAGCAGCCGGCTCTTGCTTAGGACTGAGGGGAGCGTGGAGGCTGCATAGGCTATGGTGGGGGGCGACCTGCTCATGCCTTCCCCACCCTCCACCGGGAATGCTGGAGGGCACACAGCAGGCTCTCCTGGCTGCCCAGATAGGCACATTCAAGGCCCTCTTACTGGGAGATTAGAACCTAAAGGGGCACGTGCAGGGGGTGCCTGGTTAATAAGGACCTCGAAAGTCCCTTGCATGGTCCAGTAAGTGCAGTGGCCAGAGGGATTATGTTCCAAAGGATGCCCTGACCTGGATTTCTTTGACCAAATTGGCACATTCCCTCTCTCATGGGGAATCCAGGGGCTTCCTGAGGGTGGTGCAGTCTCTACCCTGAGTCTCTCTGTGATGCAGTCTGACTTTGGCAGAGACTCCTATTCTGGGGCTTCACACTACCCTGGAGTCTTCCTGGAGAAGCCAGTTTCAGCACACAGCCTGTGGGGCTGAGGTTTCTAAGCCAGGAGGCTGAGGCCCAGAGAGGCTGACTTGTCTGCCCCAGGCCACACAGCTGACAAGGACAGAGCCCCAGCGCAAGATGTTTGGGGCCAGCAAGCACCCTGGCTCCTGATGGGAATGTTGCATTGTTAGGGTGGGAAGGAGAAGCTCAAAAAACAAAAAAGTCAACTTTCCAGGGTTTTTGGTTTCTTCGTTTCAAATTGGTTCTTCGAATGCAGGTCTAGAGGTTTTGCCGTAACAGCGGAACAAGGTTCAAGTTGGCGACCCCACCTGCTCCTTCCTCCTCCTCAAGTGAAGGGGACTAATGGGGGAAGGGGACAGGGGCATATGACCTAGAGGAGGTAAGCACCTGACACTCCACTGGTGGCCAGAGGCAAGGAGCCCATGGGGGCCCTGCCCAGCTCTAAAAGTTGGGGGAGTGGCTGGGTCACAGTTGGTTGCATCTTGGGGTCCCACGGAGCCTAATGGGAGCTGTGCTCCCCCCCCCATGGTATGAGTAAGTTCTAGGCCCCCTTCACTCCCAGAGGGGTGTGGGATGGAAAAGAGAGCCCGGACCCAGGATGACAGATGGACAAGCCCAGCACGGCTACGTGGGTTGGGAACTGTCTCTACCCCTGGGACTCCACTCCTGCTCCCCACCTCCCTCCTCTGAGGCCTCTCAGGCCAGAGCGCCCCCCCCGCCCAAAAAGTCATAAAGCTGAATGTCAGTTGTGGTTCAGGGCAGCCTGGGAGTAAAGTGAATCCAGCTGGCAACCAGGGGAGGGGGGTGGGGAGGGCTACAAGGGGGGGTGGGGAGGAAAGGGGGCGAGGAGGGAAGTGGGGTGCACACCAGCACAGACCTGGGAGGTCTGTTCACAATAGCCACAAAGTAGGAATAAGGCACCCCCCCCACCCAGCCACGGATGAATGGACAAAGTTGTGGTCTAACCCCTACGATGGAATATTATTCAGCCCTCACGATGAGACGAACCTCCAAAACACTCTGCCAAGTGAAAAAGGAGAGGACACAAATGGCTACATATCGCAGGGACCCATTTGCCAAGTGTCCAGAAGAGGTAAATCCACAGGGACAGAAAGCAGATTCGTGGTCTGCAGGGGCTGGGAGAGGGGGAGGCGGGAGTTACTGTAAAAGGTGCTGGATTTCCCTCAAGGGTGATGACCGAGTTCTGGAACTAGACGTTGGCCACCATTGCAAAACACCGTGCGTATACAAAGTGCCACCAAAGTACCACATGCTTCACTGTGTCCCCGGGCAGAGTCGCCTCCCCAGAGACGCTCCTCATCTCAAAAGGGCAGCGATGATGAAATGAAGCTGACCGAGAAGGTGTTCTCAAGAAATAACAGGTGTCATAAGCGGTGTCAACCCAGACCCACCCAAACGCACTGCGCCGGGGACTGGAAATGGAGAGTTAGCCAAGCAGCTTTGCCCCCCTCACCGGCCCCCGCCTCTACCTGGACTGGCTGTTTTCTCATAAAACAGATTTCATGAGGTGTTGGCTCCTCAGTCCTGACAGGAGACCGAGCCTCAGGAAATCCCAGGGACGTTCATCCGGGTCATAAATGAGGCCCCGACGTGATGTGATGAGCACTGGGTGTTATACGCATTGAACACTGCATCTGAAACTAATGATGTGCTGTATATTGGCTAATTGAATTTAAATAAAAATAAACAAATAAATAAGTGGGAAAAACAACAACAACAACAAAAAAATCCAAGGCCAGGGCTTTTCAAAGGCTGGCTTCTCCTCCCCAAGCTCCCCTGAGCCCACGCGTTATGGAGGCCACATGGATGGCTTTGAGTGAAGTCCTTCTCAGGGGCCTGAGGGACCCCGGCCCAGCAAAACAGGTGGCCCACCATGGTGACCCCTCAGCCGGGCACCTTCATCTCCCTCCCCTCTCCCGAGTGGATTCTAAGCCCACCCTGGGAGGTCGGGGTTTGCAGGAGGGGAAACCAAGGCTCAGTGGGATAGGAGGCAGTCCTGGATTGGCTCTAGGGCGTGCTGAGGTCAGAGCGAGGAGCCTCCTGGGACCACTGTGACTCACCGGGTGGGTGCTCATGGGGGTGTGCAGGGAGGGCCCACCCCATGCCCCTGTGACAGTGGCCTAGCCTGTGTACCCAAGGGGGAATATCCCAACACAGCCTGGGGTGTGCAGTCCCCCCAGAGAGAACTATCTCCTAACGGAAAGCCTGATAACAACCTGTTAGGAAGAGGCCAGAAGAGAGACTTGCATTTCTGAGCTGAGTCCCACATTCCCTGCTCGCAGTAGAACCAGGCCTACTGGGGTGCCCCCGCCCATCCCCCAATCCCCTCCACTCTGGGGCTGGATGGGCACAGAGCCTGGATGGGCACATTCTCCGTGTCCTCCCGAGAGCAGCGTGGGCCCACCCCAGATGCGTTCATGGGAGGAAGTTTGTCTAGGCGCTTCCTCTGAAACTCGCCACAGATGGGTGATTTGCTATCTGTGGGCTCTCTCCAAATGATCTGCCATGACTTCTTGGGGTGGTGTTGACTACACCTGGTTCCCAGAGTCACCTGATGTAGGAGACGGTAAACCCAGAGCCAGGCGCAGCCATGCCCCCGTCAAAGGCATCGATGATCAAACTAGGACGGTGGGATCAGAGTTCCCACATGGGCCTCCAGGGCATTCAAGAGGCTCATTCAACCTAGCTTAGCTTGGATTGAATATCAGATTTTACCGACTTCACCTACACTCATAGTAAACCTGACATTTCTTGGAAAATTGAAATCCGTGCGTGCTGCCCATCTCGTATCAAAGCAGAGGAAAGCGAGGCGCGCAGAATTTACCAGTTCGTAGCTGCATTAATGGCAGAATGAACGCTCACCGTGGCCAGCTACATAATACCACACTTGTATACAACAAGGGCTTTTTGTGTATGTGGCTGTGCGGGTTTTTTCCATATTATTATGAAAAAGGCAATATATTATTCCAGGAAATTTTAGGAGTAAGACCCACCCACAACGCCACCGACCTAGCACAAATATTTCCATTTTTGGACATTTGCTTCCAGCCTGTTGACCTGAAGAGTTGTGGGCATGTGTGGAGGGATGAGTTTTGATAAAGGGCGGGGGGTCCTGTTTTCCTCCCTGAACTTCCTATCCCCGCAGGTCACCGAGACCTGGGTGCCCGTGACCCCAGGGAAGGGAAGCATCCACAGGGCAGAGGGGTACCCCCACCTCCTGTCCCTGTCCCATGAGGAAACTTCTAAGAGGAAATCATGGCTTCTGGGAGGGAGGGGCTGTGGCTCTGTTCCTGGGCAGGGGCGTCCCCACGAGATGGCGAGACGCACACTCCGCATGGCTGTGAGTGACACAGGCTTTCTTTGTCATAACGTCTCATGGCTCCATACTCTGCCCTATGATTTACTTGGCCATTCTCCCTTATCATAGACATTGACGTGGCTTCCATTATTTTACTATTCACGTGGGTGTGGTGTATGTCCCCATGCAGACCTCGATTTGGCCCTCAGATGTCGGCTCTGGCGCTTACCTCTGCCCAGCCGCTCTGGCTGTCCACCCCTCTACACCCTGATCTCTTCATCCTCCCTGGAGCTGACATCACCCCGGTCCCTCTTTCCTCTCTTGTTTTACCCATCTTGGGGCTGCCGGCTCACAATGACCCTGGCCATGAACCTTCCGTGGCTCCTGGAGAAGAGCCACACTCTCTAGCGTGGTGCTTGAGCCCCCCATCCCCTGGGCCCGGACTCCCCACCTCTCTGCCTCCTCTCCTTCCACAGGCCCTTCAGAGGTCAAGCTCTGGTCAAACCAAACCACTCCCAGCTCCCTAAGACACCGTGCTCAGTCTGGCTTCCATGCATTTGCACGTGCAGTGTCCCCCCCACCCCCCACCCCGGCTCCCCAGAGCACCCCTGCCTGAAAGTTCCCATCCCCCATTCCCACTCCTCTCCTAAAATCTCAGCTCCAGCCTCAGCTCTGCTCGGCCTCCGGCCCTCAGCCTCTCCAGTTGGGATCGGGACTTTCTGCATCTCCCTGCACGGCGGGCACAGCTCTGTCATGCTGGAGGCTCACGACTGCTCATCATTTACCCCCAACACAAATACAAAGCTCAGGCCACACACCACACTCAGTAAACACAGGATGGATGAATGAGTGGCTTCGGAAGCGAGCGAGTTCAACCTCCTGGCGGTGTGTGGGGCTGCCCGTGGCATCCCAGCTGAGGGCCCCTCTCTCTCCGGGGCTTCCATACCCAGAGCAGGAAGAGGGTCCATGGGCGGCTGTACAGAAAACAGGACGGAAAATCCTGAGCTGTAAGCAATCTGCCTGCGAGGCCCTTCTTCCGAGACTTTATAGCTACAGCAGCATCGAAGGGAGTAGAACAGAAATCAGTGAGCAGCAGAGAACAATGCAGAAAGCCTCGCTGTCCCCGAGGCCCGCCCACACCTGCACCTGTTCTTTGCGCAGTTTTACCAAACTCCTTTCCTGTGCGGTGTCATTTGCCTGTAAGTCACAGCTGGACAGGCAGTTTGCTGCCTCTGAGTCTCCTGTGCTTCATCGGTAATTATTCAGAGACGCCCGGCATGTAAGCCTTCTGCCGGCATGCAGGTCCGGTTAAGATGCAAGAAGTGTTGTGAGCGCTAGTTTTGATAATCCCAGGGGAGAGCCAGTCCGCTCCACGCTGCTTAAGAATTTAGGGGGGGCTGGGGTGGTCTGGGGGTTTATTGGATTTGATCTGTTCTCCCTCTTCTTGAAAGGTAAAGAAAGGCAAGATGTGCTCTGTGGGAAGCAGGTGTCCATTGGAGCCTTCAAGGGAACGGCTCGGGACACAGACCTGCACTTACTGAGTGTAAACACACGCAGGCAGGAAGAAGCCTGTCAGATGCTCCTTCCCAGGCCTCGGAACATCCCAGGGGACCATGGCCGCTGACAGCCTCCAGAGCAGGGAGGCTCTGGGATGGAGCATCAGCACAGCCCCAGGCTCTCACTCGTCTCTCCTGCTTTCGATGGTCAACTCCTTCCCCATCGAGGGATTTTGCTGGGTCCTTCCCAGACATCCAGGTAGCTACTGAGATGGACCTTCTGACTTAGCCAGTGTGACCAGCCACCTTGTGGACTCCCTGCCCCCAGCACGGCCGGGGCATCTGACCCTGTCACTCCCTTGCCCTGAAACCTGCAGTGGCTCCCTAGTGCCTGAGCTATGCTTCCTGTGGAGCACAAAGGCTACAGGATGGTTTCATGGAAACCCTGAGTAATTAGTCAAAAAAGTGTTTGCTGCAGGACTTCTCAGGGCCTTTACTATGTTAATATGTTTTGTAAGTCTCCAAGGTGGGAGATTCCGGGAGGAGGGGTTGCATGTGAGGTCTCCCCAGCTTGTGTGACTGTGGAACCCTTCGTTCCAGGAGCATCTCATGAATCTGTTCCAGGGACACTGATCTGGGTGTCGCTAACCAAAGGTTAAAATTCACATTCCTTGGGGCACCTGAGTGGCTCAGTTGGTTAAGCGTCTGCCTTTGGCTCAGGTCATGATCCCAGGATCCTGGGATCGAGTCCCACATTGGGCTCCCTGCTCGGCAGAGAGCCTGCTTCTCCCTCTCCCTCTGCCTGCCTCTCTGCCTACTTGTGCTCTCTATCTCTCTGTCAAATAAATAAATAAAATATTTAAAAAAAATTTAAAATTCACATTCCTTATCAAGGCAATTGAAGCCTGCATAACCTGGCCTCACCTCCTTTCCCACACACTCCTACAGCCTCAGTACTTGCTTTACAAAGTGCCTGCTGCCTGGAAGCTCCCTTCATCTTCCTCCACCTCCTCCCAACACAGCTTCCCCGGGGTCACCTCCTCCGGGAAGCCCTCTCCTGCTCCCCTTGTGCATGGGGATTTTCCTGCATCTCCCCCAGTGTGACAGATAAACAGAGCATAAGGCAACATTTGCATTTCATCACATGATTCTTTGGTTTGTGCTTAGAGGATAAGCTGTATGAAAACTTCCGCCCTCGCTCAGATGATCATTCATTCATTCACAGGGCTCTCAGGAGTTGATTGCCCCTTGCCCTGGTGGGGGGGGAGGGGGGAAGGAGGGTGCTGCACATTCTCATCCTTCCCCACAGAGGACACCTGCAGGCACTGCTTAAATTAGCTCTCTTGCTTTTGTGCTACTCCATCTGGATTTTTTTTTTTTGCCAAGGTATATCTGGGTTTGCATTAGTTAGGTGTGTATATAACAGTGTCCTGGGGAGTGGGAGGGGGGTGGGTGAAATGGGTGAAGAGGATTCAAAGGTACAAACTTCCAGTTATAAGATTCACTAATCCTGCGGACGTAATGTCTAGCGTGTTGACCACGACTATAATACTGTGTTGTGTATTTGAAAGTGACCAAGAGAGGAGATCTCAAAAGTTCCCCTGAGAAGAAAAAAAAAATTTTGTACCTCTGTGTGGTGATGGATGTTAACTAGACTTACTGTGGCAATCATTTCGCAATATGTACCAAATCATTATGTTGTACACCTGAAATTAATATTATGCTGTATGTCAATTATGTTTCAACCTAAAAAAATACATTAAGAGAGGCGCCTGGCTGGCTCAGTTGGTGGAGCGTGTGACTCTTGATCTCAGGGTTGTTTGAGACCCATGTTGGGCATAGGGATTACTTCAAAAAAATACATTAAGAAAACTTAAAAAAATGAAAATAAGAGAGTTGCGGGGTGCCTGGGTGGCTCAGTTGGTTAAGCGTCTGCCTTTGGCTCAGGTCACTATCCCGGGGTCCTGGGATCAGGCCAGTAGTGGGCTCCCTGCTCAGCGGGGAGCCTGCTGTTCCCTCTCCTTCTTCCCTTCCCCCCCATTCTCTCTCTCTCTCTCAAATAAATAAAATCTTAAAAAAAAAAAAAAGAAGAGTGTTGGCTTAGTGAAAAAAACAAAAACACATTATTTCCTCCTATTGCCTTTCCCCTCTTGTTGCGGGGGCGGGGGGGGGGGTTCCTCCAGAGGTGTCTATTCATCATTTAGTGGCAATGAATTGTATGTCCTGTGCTTCTTGAGGCTGTGGGTTGGGCGCACACAGGTGGCATGGGCAGGGACAGCCATGTCTGGCTCTCCTGACCCTTTCGGAAGTAGAACTCGGCTGCCAGGGCCAGGACACCGGTAAGCTCTCCAACTGGGCTAATCCCAAAGGCTCCCACAGACGGCTTCTTAGCCAGGGGAGCCCGAGGAGGCTGCACATCCTGCCAACCGCTGTGCTTGCAGTGGCTTTGTGGCATCCGGACCGTGTCTGCAGAGGCTTTAACTTTGAAATGCAAGTTCAGTTCTCCCTGTCAGGGCAAAGGGTGGCCTTGGATTCCAAATACACGGTTTGGGCCCACGGACATTCTCATCCCAGTCTTTGCTCTATGAGCAGGTGACTCCATAATTTATCATCCAAATCAAGATATTTTATTTTATTTATTTATTTTTTAAAGATTTTATTTATTTTTTGACAGAGAGAGAGAGAGATCACAAGTAGGCAGACAGGAAGGCAGAGGAAGAGGGAGAAGTAGGCTCCCCGCTGAGCAGGGAGCCTGATGCGGCGCTTGATCCCAGGATGCCAGGACCATGACCCGAGCTGAAGGCAGACGCTCAACTGACTGAGCCACCCAGGCACCCCCAAACCAAGATATTTTAAAAGAAGAAGACTACGTATCATGGGACTGTCCCAATATTGGTGGCACATACAGTCTTCTTAGCTATGGCCAGCTTGGGGAGGTCAGTGAGGAGCAGGGAGGCATGGCACTTGGTGGCAGATCGCCTATCTATGGACATCAGGCACGGTGCATGCAGCCTTCCCTGGCCAGACGCATTTCCTTCTTAGGTACAGAGGTGTATCCATGAAAAGGAAGAGTTGATACCATCCATTCTAACCAGCTGTCCTCCCAAGGGTCTTCCAACCCAGATATCCACCCTGTTCCTACCTGCAAAGTGCATAGGGCTTTGTAAAGCAGAGACAACTCAACATAGGGCCCTGCAAGGCTTCCAATGTTCTGTGCACCCCTGGCCACCTGTGGGCCATGTCGTGGTGGCTGCAGTCCTGCACTCAGGAAGGTTCTTAAAACTTCTTATTCTGACGAGGATGCCAAGACAATTAAATGGTGGAAAGAATAGTCTTTTCAACAAATAAGTCTGGGACAACTGGATACCCATATACAAAAGAATGAGGTTGGATCCCTACCTCACACCATATTAAAAAAATTAACTCAAAATGGATCAGAGGCCTAAATATAAGAGCTAAAACTATAAAAATCCTAGAAGAAAACATAGGTGAAATCTTAGTAACCTTCGATTAGGCAATGTTTTTTAGATAGGACACCAGAAACACAGGCAACCAAAGGAAAAATATGGATATATTGGATTTCATCAAAATAAAAAACAAAACAAAACAATTTTTGTGCTTTATAAGATACCATCAAGAAAGTGAAAAGGCAACCCACTGATTTGTATCCAGAATATATAAACTCTTTTCACAATTCATCAATAAAAACACAAAAAGATCAATTAAAAAATTGACAGGGCACCTGGGTGGCTCAGTCATTAAGCGTCTGCCTTCGGCTCAGGTCATGATCCCAGGTCTGGGATCAAGCCCTGCATCGTGCTCCCTCCTCGGTGGGAAGCCTGCTTCTCCCTCTCCCACTCCCTCTGCTTGTGTTCCCTCTCTCGCTGTGTTTCTCTCTGTCAAATAAATACAATCTTAAAAAAAAAAAAAAAATAGAGGGGACTGCCTGGCTCAGTTGGTAGAGCATGTAACTTTTGATCTCAGGGTCGTAAGTTTGAGCCCCACCTCAGGTGCAGAGATTACTTAAAAATAAAATCTTTAAAAAAATAGAGGATTTGAATAGACATTTCTTCAAAGAAGATACACAAATGGTCAATATAAGCAGATGAGAAGATATTCGACATCATCAGCCATCTGGGAAATGCAAATCTAAAGTCACCATGAGGTACCACTTCATACCCACTAGGATAGCTGAAATCAGAAAGGCAGATAATAATTAATGTTGGCGAGATGTGGAGAAATTGGAACCCTCACATACTTCTTTGTGGGAATGCAAAATGGTGCAACAGTTTCATAAAATGATCCTGCAGTTCCCCAAATGCTTAAACATCAACTGTTACATGACCCAGCAATTCCACTCATAGGTGTTGACCCAAGACAAGTGAGAAACCCATGTCCTCCCAAACACTTGTAACACACATGCTCATGCAATATTTTCACAATAGCCAAAAAAGTAGGAATAACCCGAATGTCTGTCAGCTGATAAATGGATAAATAAAACGTGGTATATCCATACAACAGAATATTGTTTGGTAATCCAAAGGAACGAGGTACTGATTTATGCTTCAGCATGGGTAAATCTTGCAAAGATTCTGCTAAGTGGAAGAAGCCAGTCACAGAAGACTACAGACTATGTATTATACGATTGCACTCATATGAAAATGCAGAACAGGGAGATGTATAGGGACAGAAGGTAGGTCAGTGGTTGCCAGGGGTTGGAGGGTGAGTGACTACTCATGTTGGGGGGGCTACTTTTTGGGGGTGGTGATTCATCCCAAAGTTGATTTTGGTGATGGATTCACAACTCTGTGAATATATTGAAAACCACCGAAATGTGCACTTGGCCTCGGTGAACTGTATAGTAAGCAAATGATATCTCAGTAAGGCTGTTACAGAACGAATCCCAACTGCGAGGCTGAGCCAGCAGCACACTCTGGCCCACTGGAGTCTCAGGCTACATTCTTCTTGTATCTTTCCAACAACATGCCCACAGCATTTCCATCTTTCTCCTAAAAATCAAAGGAACTGTATCTATGGGACATATCTTAAAACAAGAAAACCCCAAACAAGATTGTTCTCGGACATACACCCCCAGGCACTAACTGTCGGACCATGAGGAATTTTTTTAAGAGGCAAAAGAACAAACGAGTGGAAGTTATGAGTTCTCTGTCTTTTTACCACAATCCAAGGCCATGGGATGGCGCAACAGAAGCCGGACGGCAGAGCTGATGTTTATGTAGACAGAGCAATCCTGGCTGGCCTTCTGGAATAAGGGAGGAGAAGCCACACCACCCTGTTCAGGAGAGCCCTCGATCCCCTTGCATCTGACACCTGACTCCACCACCTGTCCCTGGAACCAGATCACTCATCTGATAAGAAGATGATGCCAAGACGTGGCCCTGGGCAGGACTTAGGAACTGCTGTCTCCATGAGAGGTGGGTGGCTCATGGGGATCTGCCTGTCTGCAAGGGGGATCGGGGACGGAGGTCCTGGGCTTGGTCGTTTGGCCTCTCCTCATTTATTTGAAGAAGCCCATCCTGAACTTACGCCATTTTTAGAATGCTTCCTGCCCTGTAGGAGCAAGGTTTGGAAAAAAACAGTTGTGTCAAGAGATCTTCAGTGTCAAAGAACTAAAGTAATATCAATTTGGCAACTGGAAGTCCAGCCGGGCCCCAAGCAGGGTGGCCCCGGCATGCTCCAAATCTAGGGATCCAAGTCAGAAGTCTGGATAGCCAGTAATGGGATACACAAGGCTGATGATCAGCTCTGCACGGAGGAGGTGTTGGTGAGCCCAGGGCCAGTGACTGCAAATGGAGCCAGGCCACACGGGGGCAAACCGCAGATGCCCAGCCAGCCAAGCAGGAGCCCCAGCCCTAATCATTGCCCTCCACTGGCTCCCCTGTCGCTTGAAATCACCTGCTGGGGTGTCTGGGCTTTGCAAAGGATAAGAGCCTGGGGACCCTGGCGGGCACGTGCCAGAGAACAGCTCACACTCAGGTCTTCTAACCCCACACCGTGTCCCGTTAGGTGATTTTGTCTGAAGTGCATACAATATTTGGCCCAAAAGATGTCTTGGCTCCAATCGGGTGAGTGGGGCCACGAACTGATAACAGCTGTCAATCAAGATTCTCTCCCTTCTTTTCAGCCACTGTCCCCAGGACGCCGAGGGGTAGGAGGACCCACCACCACCTGGCCCACTGTGGTCGACAGGGAAGGAAGGGCAGGACAGAGCCCCTTTTCCCAGGGCGGGAGGTGCACAGTGTGGCCAGACCACCAACACTCGCAGTATCAGGGGAGGAGGCAGGAAGGGCCCCAGGTGTGCCTGAAGGAGACAAGGATCCCGAAGGGCAGTGCAAGCACAGTCACCATCTGTCCGGGGGTCCTGGAGCTTCCAGAGGGTGGGTGCAGGGTTGCGATGGGCGGGGCACCTGGCATGGGCCACTCCTCCCCCCCTCTTCCAGCTCACTCCCTGAAGATCCCCAGTGGACAAAACCATATTCCCAGGGTCGGGGACTCTTCTGCTCCAAGACATGAATTCATCTGCAAAGCCTTGGGGTTCTGGCCTACACGTGGCGTCTGGGCTGTTACAAGGCCCATGTGGCCTGGAGGTTCACATCTTTGGATAAACAGGAAATAAGCCTGAACTAGCATTTCTGGCTCAAAGCTCAGCCCCCCCCCCACCCCAATCCCGGGTTCCTGTGCCCGTCTCAACAGGGAGAGGAGGAGGATGTTGGCAGCCTTCCCCTCTCGGGCTCCCAAAGGGGAAACTGAGGCCCAGAGAGACGAAATAGCCCCCTGAGGTGACAAGTGCACAGTAAATCCAGCGGGGCTGGAATTTCAAGCACCCAGGTCTTGGGCAAGGGCTGCAGGACTCAGCTGAAGGCTCTTGGCCCCGCCCACCCCAGCTGTGGCTCCCCTCCCCCCTCCCCCCTGCGCCCCCCTCCCTCGACCCCATCAGGCTCTCTCGCCTCACTGGCCAGTACTCCGGGCTCCTGCCCAGAACTGCTTGGCGTGGACTTCAAAGGAGCAAGACAGCTGAGCATCTGGGGCCTGCCTGGTGTGCACTGAGCGGGCGTCAAGGATGCTGCGCCGCGGAGCCACCTGTCCTACGGGTGGAGGCTTTCTGGGCCACAGCCCGCCCGGCAGCTCGGTTGGCTGAGCCCCCCCACCCCCACCCCATGGCAGCTGTGCACACAGGGTCCAGGAAGGGCATCCAGAACTTCTGCCACACATGGCCAGGCTGGCGAGACCACCGAGGTCCCACTGATAAGACCGCCTGGCCTTTTATAAAAACCCGAACTCCGGGCAAGTCAACGAATATCTCTGCACCACAGCTTTCTCATCTGTAAAATGGGGCTAATAATGCTGACACTTCGGGGCTGTTTGTAGAAATTAAATCAGGTGACACATGGAAGTGCCTGGAATGAAGGAGGGCTGAATAAATGTCACTTCCCTCTTCCCGGGGGCCCTGGGGCACATCCGGTCCCCTCTTGACCTCTTTTGCCTGTTAGAGGTACAGCTACTTGGAGGCCCCTTGGTGAGTGAGGAGGGGCTGATGGGCTTAGTCCTGCTCTGAGTCTGAGCTCCACGTCAGGCACTCAGCTGTGGGAGGCAGGTGGTGACCACACTGGGCTGAGTGTCACAAAACCTGGCTCGAAGTCCCGGCTCTGCTCCTTACCAGCTGTGTGACCTCGGACAAGACCGTTCCCCACTCAGTGCCTTGGTTTCCTTGCCTGAGACGTGGAGAAAACTACCTCCTGACTCTCCTCTGATTGTCGTGAGGATTCATGTGGCAGGCATAACAATGACTCTCCCCCAATATCCACGCCCTAATCCCCTGACCCTGTGAATATCTTCCCTCTCCATGATGTACTGGGTTGTAGAGAGTCCCTCAAAATTCATGCCCACCCAAAACCTCCGAACACGACCTTATTTGGAAAGGGTCTTTGCAGGTGTAATCAGTAAAGATGAGGTCATACTGGATCTGGGTGGGCGCTAAATCCCATATGACTGGTGTCCTTATAAGGAGAAAGAGACACACACAGACACACGTACAGGGAGACAGCCACGTGAGGACAGAGGCAGAAACTGGAGTGATTTAGCTCTAAGCCAAGGAATGCCAAGGATTGCTAGCAACCACCAGAAGCTAGGAAGAGGCAAGGAGGGGTTCTTCCCTAGAGCTTTTGGAGAGACCTTGGCCCTTGATTTTGGACTTCGGGCCTCCAGAACAGAAAATAAATTTCTGTTGTTTAAAGCCACCAAGTTTGGGGTGCCTGAGTGGCTCAGTCAGTTAAGCGTCTGCCTTTGGCTCAGGTCACGATCCCAGGGTCCTGGGATCGAGCCCGGAGTTGGGGGCTCAGCAGGCTTAGCCCTGCTCGGTGGGAAGTCTGCTTCTCCCTCTCTCTCTGTTGCTCCCCAGCTTGTGCTCTCTCTCATAAATAAATAAATAAATAAATAAATAAATAAATAAATAAATAAATAAATAAATAAAATCTTTAGTCTGGGTATTTGGTTGTGGCCCCGGGGAACTAATGTATACGACAAAAGACCCTTTGCAGATGGGATTAAGTCAAGCAGAGGGAGATGGAAAGATTATTCTAGGTTATCTGGGCAGACCGAAGGAATCACAAGGGTCCTTATGAGAAGGGGCGATAGGAGGTCAGAGAGAAGGTGATGTGATGACAGAGCAGACATTGGAGGGATGTGGTCACAAGCCAAGGAATGCCGGTGCCTTCCAGAATCTGGAAGAGGAACGGATTCTCCCTGAGAGCCTCCCGGAGGAACCTGCCCTGCTGACTCCTTGCTTTGAGCACCCAGAAGGCACCCATTCTGGATCTCTGACTTCCAGTACCGTAAGAGAATCAATTTCTGGTGCTTGAAGCCCCTAAGTCTATGGCAGTTTATTATAGCAGCTCCAGGCAATGAACACGATTCAGTGTCTCGACAGCTCTGGGGTACATGGGAGGCATCCGACTCCGCCCTGATGGGTCTACACTAGGCCAGGCTGCTCCACCATCTGGGATGGTTTGCTGAGAAATGCAGAGCCTCACCCAGACCAACTGGAGGGCAATTGGGGAAGTGATATCTGGGAACCTGTGTTTGACCAGCTTCGGGTAACGCTGATGTGCAAGCAGGCTTCGGGCACCCCGGGCCCCAGCCCACAACACATGCTCATTGCTTGGGCCACGGAGAGCTGGAGGGGAGGGTTTTAGGCTCAAGGGCTAGCTACACTTTCCCTGGACCAAAAATGTGGGTACTTTCCCTTCTTCCTGCCTTTATTTCAACCGAAGAAGTATTCTGCATTTGGTCCTGGGGATTCACAAGGAGTCTGGTGAAGGAGGAAGATGTGGTCAATTTGGGGGGGTGGGTTGTGCAAATAGAGGGGGTGCCACAAGGCCTGCGGGGCCCAGGAAGGAGGGATCAGAGTGCTGGGGTGAGCAGGGAGGGCTTCTTGAAGGAAGAGACTCTGGGGCAGAATCTAGAAGGAGGAGACAGATGTCAAGGAATCAAGGGAGAAGACGTCCCAGGGGGAGGGGAAGGTGTGAATGAAGCCTTTGAGATGTGAACCAGCATTGGCCACATGGGGCCTCGCTGGAGGCCCTCCCAGGGCTGACATTGGGCAGGGGGTAAGGACCCACTGCTGCAGTGGGTCATATTTCTGTTTCAGAAGGAGAAAAACATTCTCAGGCACTATGCGGTGGGTCCTCGGGTGACGATCCACAGAGAGAAGACCAAATCATCAGAACACAAATAGTGAAGATTAAGCTGACCCTTTCTAAGATCAGCCACAGTGAGACACACCTGCCCCTCTGCCCACTCATCCTGTGGTAGGCAGTGTCCAGATGACCCTGAGTGTTGTAAATGCACCTGCTGGTTGTGACTGTAAATCATGTGATCCAAATCCACGGCAAGAGAAATTGCAAACCTTGTCAAAAGACGCATACTTGAGGGGCGCCTGGGTGGCTCAGTCGGTTAAGCAGCTGCCTTTGGCTCAGGTCATGATCCCAGGGTCCTGGGATGGAGCCCCACGTCGGGCTCCCTGCTCAGCAGGAAGCCTGCTTCTCCCTCTCCCACTCCCCCCTGCTTGTGTTCCCTCTCTTGCTGTCTTTCTCTCTGTCAAATAAATAAATAAATAAAATCTTTAAAATAAATAAATAAATAAATAAATAAATAAACAAATAAATAAATAAATAAAATTCTCCCAGAGTTGAAATTATAACTTAAACATTGTTAAATATGGGATAAAATTACAAAAATGACTTTGTTTTTGGTCTCTATTTTCAAGATTTAGTCCCCATGAGTCCCTGTGTTGACTCGTTACAATGAAATTCAAAGGCCTTTTGCTGGGCCCCGCTGTTCTTACATAAAAGGGCACACCTTTTTCTCCAGATCTGCGTCTCTTTAGAACATGGGCTTTGAGGGCAGTAGTAATGTTTTCATCTTTGTATCGCTGGCCCCCAGGCAGCCTAGCATACAGTGGACACTCTGCAGGGTCTGTTACACAGATGAATCAAGAAGACACAGAATAACAACTGTATTTTGTGTCTCTTACTGGGCTGTTTGCTCGGTCACGGTCTATAGCAATGGGCTCGGAGGGTCCGCATGAGGTGGAACAGATGGGGGTGGGGGCCCTGGGCCTGTGGATTCAAGCACTCTTGCCGGGCTGAGAGAGCGTGTCTGAGGATCAGGGCAAGGCAGGGAGGCCCTTGAGCAAGTAAGGGGCACACCAGGCATGGCAGGTGGAAGGGGACTGTTCCACGTCGTGTGTATGGATACTGACAAATTGCTTCTCAGGAGGAAAATCCTGAAAGCAAAATGACTTCCAGGAGTATGGTGTCTCTCTCCAGGAGATCTCTCCGGGGGTGCCTAGCTGAGGAGCTGAGGCTGTGAGCGGTCAGCATGGAGGAGAGAGGTCAGGAGGTGAAGGAAGGGCTGGATTGGGAGAAAGAGGGAGGAAAAAAAAGATAAAGACAGAGACAAAGAATCCGAAGGATAGGAATTAACTGCTGGATCCAGCTGTGCCTGAAGCTAGTCAGCCCGGGGAGCCTTTAAGTTTCCTCAGCCGACACCTTCAGTTTTTTTTGTTGAAGCCAGCCACGCTTACTTGCAACTTAACTGTCTCTTTTAGCCAATCTCTGGGCACACGGGAGGGAGAGGCCCGCAGCAGGCTGAAGGCAATGGCCTGCCGAGGGAAGGCCTTGAAAACCTGGACTGTTTCTCTAGTTTTTTTTTTTTAAAGATTTTATTTATTTATTTGAGAGAGAGGATGAGAGGAGAGAGAGAGCACATGAGAGGGAGGAGGGTCAGAGGGAGAAGCAGACCCCCCGCTGAGCGGGGAGCCCGATGCGGGACTCGATCCTGGGACTCCAGGATCATGACCTGAGCCGAAGGCAGTCGCTTAACCAACTGAGCCACCCAGGCGCCCTGTTTCTCTAGTTTTAAGACACCCCTGCTCAAGGGCGGGAGGCAGGGTAAGGAGACCCGCAAACAAAAGCACAAACCAGAGATGGCTTAAAACCGGAGCATCAAAGGGGGAGGCAGACTAAAGGAGGCAGATGTGGAGGGCTGCTGTATAAACATACTTAACTAAAAAATGACTTGAGAAGGTATTAAAACATTCAGAGCCACCCACTTTCAGCTGGTCTCCCATGGAAAACTTACTGACATGATTTTTATCAAAATTACACTAAGGCAGCCACATTGTTCTCATCTCCATTGGCTCATCTGTCTCCTCGGGATCCACCCCAAGGCCAACCCTAGGGTTCTGCGGAGCATGGCTTGGGCCTCATGCACAGGTGGAGTTAATTAATATTTGTGGGCTAAATGAATGAACCAAAAGAAGAGTCAGAGCCCAGCTGGAATGCCTCTTTTTTTTTAAAATTTAATTTTAAATTTACATTGAGTAAAATGCATTCTTTTTGGTGTACACAAATGAATAGTCACAGGACCACCATGATAATCAAAGGGGCAGAACAGCCCCCGTCCTCCCCCTGATTCTCTTGACCTGCATCTCCCTCTCCCCCACAACCCCCACTCACGCTGTTTTCCTCTCTCTCAGATAAATAAAATCTTTAAAAAAAACTTAATAAAAATTCCGTTGTGTGCAAACCTTTTGTTTATCCCTTCACCTATGGATGGACATTTGGGTTGTTTGTACCTTTTGATTATAGTGAATACAAGTTCTATGAATGTGAGTGTACACATACCTGTTTGACTCTCCGCTTTCAAAGACTATCTCTACCGTTTTGCCTTTTACAAAATGTCATATAAGTACAAGCGTAGTGTGTAGTGTGATTTTTTTTTTCCAGTCCAGCTTCTTTTTCTTAGTGTTGTGCATTTGAGAGTCACCATATTGTCGTGCATATCAACAGCTTGCTCCTTTTTACTGCTCGGTGGTACTCTGCTATATGGATATTCCTCTGTTTTTTTTTTTTTTTATCCATTCTCCATCAGAGGGACATTTAGGTCATTAAAAAAGAAAAGATTTATATATTTATTTATTTATTTGAGAGAGAGAGAGAGACAGAAGGCACACAGAGGGAGAAGCAGACTCCCCGCTGAGCAGGGAGCCCGACGTGGGACTCAATCCCAGGATCCTGAGATCATGACCTGAGCCGAAGGCAGACACTTCACTGACTGAGCCACCAGTCACCCCCATTTAGGTCATTTTTAATTTTGGGTAATTATGAATCCTGCTCTACAAACATCGGCATTGAGATCTTGGTGTGAACGTAAGCTTTTGGTCTCCCTGGGTAAAGACCTAAGAGGGCGATTGCAGAGTCATGTGAGGGGTGGATGCCTGCCACAGCGGCCGTGCCATTTTCCATTCCTGCTGGCACCACATGAGAGTTCCAGTTGCTCCGCATCCTCGCCAACACTCGGTAGTGTCAGTTGCCTTGGTCTTTTTTAAATCCATACGCTCTCCATTGGTTGCCAGATTGAAATAATAGAATGATTTTCGTGGTGAGAAGTAAGTGAACGAAAATGGAATTTACTGAGGCATTCCATGCATCCCACACATATCAAACTAGTGCTGTGCATCACCTGTGGTCCTTAGAGCTCCTCACGTGTTATCTCACCTAATGCTTCAGTGATTCCCAATTTCCTGAAGTGGTGCCTAGACACAGGAGAAATAGCCTAACCGAGGTCACTGAGTGGATGGTGGTGGAGCCAGATGTGAACTGAGGTTCTGATCCACCATGTCTGTGCCTCCCTCACATACAGGTGGGTGCTAATAAGTGCCACTTCTCCTTCCTCCCCTTGGGGATTTTATTTTTTTATTATTTTTTAAAAGATTTATTTATTTATTTGAGAGAAAGAGATAGTGCACACGCAAGCACGAGGGGAGGGAGGAGCAGAGAGAGAGACAGAATCCCAAGCAGACTCCCCACTGAGTGCAGAGCCCGAATCTGGGCTCGATCTCATGACCCTGAGACCACGACCTGAACCAAAACCAAGAGTCGGAGGCTTAACCCACTGAGCTCCCCAGGCGCCCCATCCCTGGGAGAGTTTAAAGGCATTGTCTCAACTGTTGCATTGCAACACCCCCTTCAGGGTAGGATTATTCTTCCCATTGTAGAGATGAGCTTTGCCAGCCAGCACTAGGCTCAAGCCTCGGAGCCTGGGTCCACGGCCTCCTGAGTCTCAGCCCCTCTCAGGGACACGCCGGGTTCACAATGTGCAAACTGCTGCTTTCAGACAAAAGGCCTGAGCATCAGGTCTATCCCCCCGGAAACAAAGGCCGAGACCCGACACCCAACACCCTGCAGTCATCCGAAGGCTCAGCACCTCCAGGGCTCTTTCAATTCCTGGCCGGGATGCCGCCCAAAGGTCCAGCCACTGTTTTAAGCCACTCCCTCTGCTCCAACTTTGCCCAACATCTGCAACGCTTTCTAAGAAAGACAACATGAGGCCGAGGAAAGAGAAGAACAAATTCCTTTGTGAGAAGCCCACGGATTGGAAGGCGCCTCCGAGCCTTCTGGGGCAACCCCGAAAGTGACAGAGGTGGGAGGCTCCCACCAAGGCTTCGAAACCACAAGCTCGTCCAACTCCCCACAACCGAAGCCTCAAAAGAACAAGTGATTTTTCTAAAGGGAAGTTCAAAGGGTCTTGTCTTGCCTTCGGTTGAGATTCCCGGAAACAGAAGGCAAAGGAGACAGAGACTCAGGTCGGGATGTCCTGCGGCCCATGTCTCCCCGTGGCCCCTCCACCTCCCCCGGCCTCCATCTACATGGCGAACACAACCTGAGGATACGGACGCCTCACTGAGAGCCTACTGTGTGCCAGGCGGGGCCTGCCTCCAAATTCTGGGGTTCCCTCCCCGGATGCCCCACTGGGGACCATGCTCATCAGAAGGGGTAGCCACGCTACTGGGTGTGGGTGCCTTAGTAATGTACTCAGTTATAATAATCGCTGTCACTCTTCATCCATCCATCCATCCATCCATCCATCCATCCATCCATCCATTTCATGTAACTACAAAAGGGCCACAGTTCAGTAAGGGACACAGAGGTAGATGCAGTGTAGTCTGTGAGCAGAGGCAGTCATCACCTTTGTGGTGGCATCAGGAGGAGGAATCAGTTCTGTTGGGCATAGCACACTTCATGGAAGAAGCAACTTGAGCTGAGTCTGCAAGGAGGAGGAGTCTGCCAGGAAGAGAAGGGCATTCCAGGTCGAAAGAGCAGCATATGCAAAGGCACTGAGGTCTGAAATAACATGACATGTTTGGGGGAAACACAGGTAACTCCTTATGGTGGGAGTATGGGGTGAGGAAGGAGTATGAGATGAGCCAGACCAGCCGCCGTCCCCCCTCCACCGTTGGCTCCTGTGACCCCCAATTCTCACCATATATAGCAGGCTCTCAATAAATCAAGCTACTGGGCAGAGACCAGTGGTCCTGCAGGGGCACAGAGATCACTGATAACCAGACCCCTGTTTCTAACACCCCTCAGAGATGCAGATGCCCACACAATATTGAGGATGGGGAGGTCCTGGGGCTCACACACAGACCCCGGCCCACACCACTTGGCATTCCCCAGGGGACATGAGTAGAAACTCTCCTCTTCTACTCAGGACACCAGCATGAGAACGAGGTCACCATGTTGCTAACCTGCATTTTGCTTTAATTTAGCAAAGAAAAGGATATCATTCACCAAACTTGGTCCTTTGGCTTCTATTGATAGCACATGACCAGTGGCGCCCTCACACCAGGGTGCCTCAGTCGGGGTGGACCCTCCCTGAGCTCAGCCAGGTGACCCCCTGCACCCCGCTTACAGCCTGTCTTCACTGGGCCCATGGGCACTGCAGGCCATGATCACAAGCCCCAGAAGGGTTTGCATGGCCTACAGAGTGTCCGGTCCTGTGTTTGCTCTGGGAAATGATGACGGTGAACCACCCAGCTCTGCCTGAGACCAGTGCATCCTGAGGCTTCTGCTGCTTGGTTCTGAGTCAATACATGAGTCAGTACATCCACTCAGGCTGGTTTACGTGGTGACATGTTCCAAGACTTCTCATTAATACCACTCTATTCTTGTTTAGATTATTCTCTAAATATACCATGATTCCATTCTTGAATTTTCTTTCAGACCCACCAGTTATTTAGGAGAGTGCTTTTAAATCTCCAGATGGCAAGGTTTTTCTATGTGTAAGTGCCTTTGTGATTCATGCCTGGTTTATGACATTGTGATAAGAGGGAGAATAGAATCGGTGAGTCCTCTCTGCTGCATGATTAAAAAACAGTGTTTCCAAACCACAGTCTGATGTACTGTCATGCCTCGCACTGAAATGCTGAAAGCACCCCCATTAAAGTCAGGAACCAGATGAGGATGCACCACCACTGCCATTATGGAACAGCTTTCTGGAAGGCCACAAGAAAGGAAGGAATGCTAATGTTGGAATGGAATGTGAAAAATATAATTATTAACACATGCTAGAATTTGATACCTACAATCCATGAGAATAAACTACAAACCACTAGAAACAATGAAGGAATACACTAAAGTGGATAGACATAAATGTAATGTGCAAAAATGAATGGCATTCCCATACATGAAGAATAACCAGTGAGGAAGGCATCACAGAAAAGCGTTCCATTTGTAATTGCTCTAAGAAAGGATGGAGCACTCAAGAGTCAACTCCACAAGAAATCAAAGGATCTCTATGAAGAGAACTTAAAATACGTCTACTGAGGAATATCGAGAAGGCGAGCATCCTGGAAGTCATCCTTGTTCTCAGAGAGGGAGACAGAGGATTAGCATGGGAAAGATGCTCATGCTCCTTAAATTATCCTACAAAATTGATGAGATACAACACGCGTAACTACACTCTTATTTTTGAAGCTTAAAATAATATCAGGGTTCACCTGGAGAAAACACATAGAATAGCTTTGATAATTCTGAAAAATAAGAGTGACGAGTGAAGACTAGCCCAGCTAGAAATTTGAAGCATGTTATGAAATTACAGTAACTAAAAGTTTGGTGGAAAGATGGAACAAACATAACTGTCCCTACTTGTCCTGTGGAAAGAACAGCTGAAAACCCTGGATCATATATATGTGTATATAGACTCTGTATGTATATACATACAGACTCTGACTCTCCCCGCCCCATGCTCTCTCTCTCTCAAATAAATAAATAAAAGACTTACTTGAGAAAGAGAGAATGAGCACAAACAGGGGGAGAGGCAGAGGGAGAGAGAAAGTGAGAAGCAGACTCCCCACCGAGCAGGAAGCCCCACGCAGGGCTCAATCCCAGGACCCTGAGATCATGACCTGAGCCAAAGGCAGATGCCCAACTGACTGAGCCACCCAGGCACCCTTGCCCTTTTTTTTTTTTTTGTCTCATCTATTCCAAACTGAGTGCTGGAGAAGCCGGCAACTCAGAAACACCAATGGATATGAACAAAAAAGTCCTCAAGAAAAGCCTGCTCTCTGTAGCCAACCTCGAAAGGGGGAAGTGTAACAAGACAAAACTTCCAGAGAATATGAGCTCTATACCAGGCGTATAACCCAAAAAACCCCAAGGCCCCACTCCTCCCTCCATCTAGCAGGGCAGAATGGGGAGCAGACTGCCTTCTTAGCCAGACTATTACAACACAAAGCCCTCACTGGGGTGGTATCAAAGGAGGATGAGTGGGGAGGCAGAATTGCAGCCTCCCTCCCAGGAGTAATGAGGAGCCTCCCCCATCTTGGATGTCAGTGGAGGCTGGATGGAAAACCTGGCCTTCCATCCTGCTGGAAGTAATGAGCATGTGCCTGAGGAGGCCAGCTAAAACACAAGATTGCAAGTAAGATCCCAGGTCTTATACTACCTGAAATGTCCAAGATTCAATGGAAAATCACTCATCCTACCAAGAACAGGAAAACCTCAACTTGAGTGAGAAAGACAATCCACAAATGTGAACACCAGTGTGATATGGACGTTAGAATTATTTGACAAAGTTTTTTTTTAAAGAGAGAGCAAGAGAGTACATCGCACATGCGGGTGGGTGGGGGGAAGGGGCAGAGGGAGAGAGAGAATCTTAAGCAGGCTCCACGACCAGTGTGGAGCCTGACGAGGGGCTAGATCTTATAACCCTGAGATCATGACCTGAGCTGATCAAGAGTCGGATGCTCAACCGACTGAGCCACCCAGGTGTCCCTGACAAAGATTTTAAAACAGCTATCATAAAAATACTTCTGTGAGCAATGAAGAACACACTTGAAACAAATGACAAAAGCAGAGATTCTCAGCACAGACTATGATATAAAGAGAGAAGATATAAAGAAGAACCAAATGAAAATTTTGCAACTGAAATATACAATCATTCAAATAAAGAACTCCATGGATGGAACTATCCTGTCATTTGCAACAACATGAGTAAGTCGGTCACAGAAAGACTAGTACACATATGATTTCACACATATGTGGAATTTAAGAAGCAAAACAAATGAGCATGGGGGGGAAAGAGAGAGAGAGAGACAAACCAAGAAGCAGACTCTTAACTATAGAAACAAACTGATGGTTACCAGAGGGGAGGTGGGTGGGAGGATGAGTCATGTAGGTGATGGGGATTAAGGAGGGCATTTGTTGTGATGAGCACTCGGGGGTGTATGGAAGTGTTGTATCACCATATTTGTGCACCTGAAACTAATATTACCCTATATGTTAGCTAACTGGAATTTAAAGACAAACTTATAAAAAAGTGAATGAACTTTTGATACATGTAACAACTTGGATGGAACTGAAGGGCATTATGCTGAGCAAACAAAGCCAATCCTAAATCATCACATACTATATGATTCCAGGCATAAAGTTTCTTAAAATGACAAGTGTATAGCTATGGAAAACATATTCGCGGTTGCCAGAGGTTGGGGCTGATGGTGGTAGAGGTGGGTGGTTTCCCACTGATAAAATAGTGCTGTACTTTCCTTGTTTCATGAACCACATCCATGATCAGATGGCACAGAACTCTATACACACATTGTACCAAGGTCAATTTCCTGGTTTTGATATTGTTTTAGAGTACCTAAGGTGTGACTATTGGGGGAAATTGGGTGAAGAGTACATGGACTTCTCCGTACCATGTTTGTAGCTTTCTGTGACCCTATAATTATTTTATTTATTTATTTTAATTTTTTTGAGAGGGGAGGATGGGGAGGAAGTAGAGAAAATCTTAAGCAGGTTCCACGCCCGGGGTGGAGGCCGACACCGGCTCAATCTCATGACCCTGAGATCATGACCAAAGCCGAAATCAAGAGTCGGATGTTTAACTGACTGAGCCACCCGGGTGCCCAGACCCTATAATTATTTTAAATAAAAACAACAACAAAAAAATTAAAACCAGCCAGTTCGGTGGTGGAAAAGAAATCAACAAGACAATGACAAAGTATACAGTATTCAGGATGGCATAAATCCAGAGTGTCATCAAGATGGCATTTCCTGCAATGCTAAAAGATGGATTATTCTTGACAATTGGCTAACCATATGAAAAACCACAGAAGTGGATGGCTACTTCACTTATTATATCAAAAACAAATTCCAAAATTATCAATGATGTCAATATAAAAATAAATAAGATTACCAGGATAAAACCTCAGTGAATTTATTTACAATGTTAGACTGGACGAGCTTTCTAGCAGGATATAAAACACAGAACTCATAAAAGACTGATACCTTTGACTATATTTAAAAAACAACAATCTTGTACATATCAAAAATTATCCTACATAGGGTCATGTGACTAACATCAAATTGGGAAAAATATTTACAGTATCTATGATGAAAAATCTGTTTCTGTATTTAAAACACTTAAATGAAGCAGTATGAAAACATAAACACCTCATTAGAAAACAGGGAAAGGATATGAATAGATAATTGATACATACATAAAGATGAAAATAAATATATGAAAAAATATACTTCGCATCTCATGTTTATAGGTAGGGAGACTTAATATTGTTAAGATAATAATACTTCCCAAAGCAGTCTACAGATTCAATGCAATCCCTACCAAAATTCCAATGGCTTTTTTTTTCTTTTGAAGGAAATGGCTCAGCCAATCATCAAATTCATACAGAATCACAAGAGGCCAGTTGCCAAAACAATACTGAAAAAGAAGAACAAAATTGGAGGACTCATACTTCCCAATTTCAAAACTTACTACAAAGTTACAGTAATCAAAACACTGTGGTTCTGGCATAAGAATAAACATATAGACCAGTGGAATAGAATTGAGAGTCAGAAAAAGGCCCGTACACCTATGGCTAATTTAATTATTTTTTTAAATAAAGATTTTATTTATTTAAAAGAGAGAGAAAATGAGAGAGCACGCAAGTAGGGGGAAGGAGAGAGAGAATCTCAAGCAGACTCCATGATGAAAGTGGAGCCTGATGCGGGGCTTGATCTCATAACCTTCAGATCATAACCTAAGCTGAAATCAAGAGTCAGAAGCTTAACTGACTGAGCCACCTAGGCACCCCTAACTTAAATCTTAACAAGGATGCCATGGAAAAAGAATAGTCTCTTTAACAAATGGTGGTGGGAGAACTAGATATCCACATGCAAAAGAATGAAGTTGGACCCTTACCTCACACCACAGACAAAAACTAACTCAAAATAGATCCATGACCTACATATAAGAGCTAAAACTATAAAACTCTCAAGGAAAATATAGGGTTAAATCTTCATGAGATTGGATTTGGCAATGGATTCTTGGATATGACACAAAAAGCAAAAAAAAAAAAAAAAAAAAGAAAAGAAAAAAATAGATAAATTGGACTTCCTCAAAATTAAAAACTCTTCTGCATTAAAGGACATTATCAAGAAAGTAAACTGCCAATTTTTAAAGTAAGCTCCATGCCCAACATGGGGGTTAAAATCAGGACCCTGAGATCAAGAGTTGCATGCTTTAGGGACTGAGCGAGCCATGTGCCCCAAGAAAACATTTTCAAACCACACATCTGAGAATGGTCTGGTATTCAGAATATGTCTAGAATATACATCCAACATAAAAAGAACTCTTACAAACCAACAACAGAAAGACAACCCAATTCAAAATGAGCAAAGGACTTGAATTGACATTTCTCCAAAGAAGACATACAAATGGCCAATAAGTCCATGAAAAGATGCTTAACATCATTAATCATGAGGAACTGCAAATCAAAACCGTAATGATCTGTGGACTCTGCTCTTTGAGGACTGCTGCTGTAAGGATTACTGTGCTCTGTCAAACTTACATCTTATTCGATTTATGGAAAAGCCTAGAGTTACTAGTCAGACATTCCTCACAGGTAAAAATGGATTCAGGGCTTGCATGAGGCGTGCTTACGTCTACGAGGGTCTGCTGCTGCTAGGAGGGTCTCGGGAATGAAAACAGGAGGGAAATTCTGTTCTGAGATCCTCTCTGCCTCCACAAAGGATAAGGGGACCATGTGGGCAGTCACTGAGGTGGACAGGACAAGGACACTTCGATGCCACAGCTGTGGCAGAACTCCTGCCAGGCACAGGGATGCTGAGGATGGAAGCCACCGCTCTCCCCCACAGCCCAGTGGAGACAGAGAGGTGAACGACCAGACCGTGAGCTCCTCCAGCACAGGACCTCAAGAGGTGAGAGCCAGGCTGCTGCAGAGGGGGATACTGAGGACAGAGGGGGCGGGCGGGACCAGAGGGGACTGGGGTGGGGGGGAATGGAGCTGTCAGGGCTGGGTGGGGCCAGAGAGCTGGAGCGGAGAGATCAGGGTTGGGTGAGGCCAGAGGGAGCTTCCGGGGGAGGAGGTGTCAGGGCTGGGCGGGGCCAGAGTGGGAGGAGCTGTCAGGACTGGGTGGGACCAGAGAGAGCTGGGGTGGGGAGGTGATGCCACGGCTGGGTGGGGCCAGAGGGAGCTTCCAGGGGAGGAGCTGTCAGGGCTGGGTGGGGCCAGAGAGCTTCCGGTGTGGGGGGAGAGAGATCAGGGCTGGGCGGGGCCAGAGTGGGAGCTAGGGTGGGAAGGTGATCTCAGGGTTGGGAGGGGGCCAGAGGGAGCTTCCTTGGGGAGATGTGAGGGCTGGGCCTTGAATCCAACTTGATGGGTGGAGGAGCGGCAGGCAAACCAGGGCACGCCAGGATCCCTCAGCCATGGACCAGGGACAGAGGTTCAAAGGCAGTTTGCCAGGTCATGAAATTCTGAAATCCAATCCAACATCAGTTGCCGTGATGCCATTCTCCCTCAGTCCAGACCTTCCCATTCACTCATTCACTCACTGAATACACCTGAGAGCACCTACTCCTCGCCAGACACTGGATACAGAGAAGACAGTGAGCATCCTTGTCCTTGAGAGGCTTATATTCTAAGAGATGGACAAAGATACAGGGCTCTGGAGGCCAGCCCACCTCACTCAGGAAGTCCCCAGGGTGCTGAGTCGCTGGACCTGACGGGCTCAGTCACGCACGTTGCTCCCGTCACTGGCTGACTGCCAGGGATCAGCACCTACCCTCCCCTTTCTGCCTGGGTCAGATCTCTGCCTCAGGGAAGACCCCTAGGGTGGCAGTGCTGGCTGGAGGGTCCTCTGGCTGGAATGTGTATGGAGGGGAGAGGGCCTAGGAAGAGCTGTTGCCTGGGACCAGGCTAATGTAGTGGAGTTAGAGAGAGACAGGTGGGTTCCACATGTATGTAGAGAGTAGAATTCACCATTTTTCAAGCTCTCGCTCAATCTTCCCAACTGGTAATAATATCATTCCCATTTTACAGATGAGAAAACTGAGGTTCAGAGAAATTAAATAAGGTGTCCAAAGTCACACAGCTGAGTAGGTGATTAATGGGATCTGGAGTGGGAGTTGCTGCGGATGGCCCCAGTTTCTGGACGGGCTGATTCCTGAGATGGGGAGCATAGGCAGGCAGAGCATCCCACAAGAGGAGGTGGCCAACATCCGGGCCCATCACAACCTGACCCACGACCTGAGGTCTGGCCTCCTCCCATTCACCTCCTGTCCCTCCTGGAGGTATAAGTCTTCCCCAACAGAGCGGGAGTTTTCAGAAGTAAGGGATGTCATGTGGTTAAGCATCAGCCCAGGGCCTGTTGACAAACATACTTGTCGAATGAGTCACGACTCAACAAAAACATTCCTAATACTGAATCAACTTCGTTTGATCTGAAAATGAGGCTGGTGCTTACTAGAATTCGGGACAAGGCAGAACCACTCCTCCCGGATGGAGGGCTCTTCCAGACCCACACATACACGCGCAAACACATGCATACGGGAACGCACATGCCCAAGACATGCATGCATACACACACCCGAACACACATGTACACACGTACCTGGAGGACATAAGGATGCAGGCTTACATAGAAATCACTCACAGTCACAGACACAGGGGAACTTCTAACTGTGGAGGCTTAATCCTGCCGACTGCTGCATCCACATTAATGTCTGGGAAGCCCGCCTTCCTTACTGTGTGTGCCGTTAAGTCACTGCCAGTGTTTCTACAGGTAAAGAATCTGACCTCTCTCTGGTAGCAAAACTGTGCTTCTGGTCCCTGCTCAAGGCAGGGAATCAGGCATGCAACATTCCAGATTGTCTGGGAGAAAATCCAGTCCATCCCACATGCCCCCAGCGAGATATCATTCTACAGCAGAAAACCATGGGGTCTGTATCCGAGGGAAATCCAACCCTTGATGATAAAGGGACATTTGAAAGAATGCCCAGGAATACCGATATCTGATTAGATGGTTTTTATAGGTAGCTATGCCCCTGGCCTCTCGTTGCACCCTCCCTTTCATCCAGGCCAAGGAGACTGGGTTCATTAGCAGAACAGATGGGGCCTGTCTCTACCATTAGGATAACGATCACAAACTCCCCGCAGAAACGAGGACATGCTGAACCTGGGCTGCACCAACAACATCTGACTTGGGCCCAAAGAAAATTGCATTTTTCCCCTTCAAGTTCAATTAACAAACATTTATTCAGGGCCTGGTATTTGTTCAGCTTCACGTTTCAGTCCTGGCTCCTCTGTCAAGGCCTCCCCCTAATCCTGGGATCAGCCCTCAGGAGGCAGCCTGAGGTGGCCAGCTGGTAGGGCTATAGGATGTTAGTCCTACATGGAGGACTCAGCGTCTGGAAGGTCTGACACCTTGTACTCACTGGGTTCAAACCCTAGCTCTTCCACTCAGTAGCTGTGTGACCTTGGGTAAGTTACTTAACCTCTCTATGTCTTGGTGTTGTGATGATTGAATGGGCTAGTACCCATAAAGTAGGAGATTTTTATGCACTCATTAAGGGTTGGCTATTATCACTACTACTAATTTCATGATCATTATTATCAGGTTAGCTGAGCCCTCTTGCCTAAGCCTCAGGTCTGCATCTCATCCTCTGCTTGTCTGCATCCAGAGGTAGCCTCACTCTAAATCCTTGGTCAGGGGGAGTAAACAATGTGGTTTCAGTTTGAGCGGAATTGCAGAGATCCAGGAGTCGTGCCAAGACTAGATCAGGCAATGACAGATTTAATGTTTGCCCTGGGAGAGCAGGAACCTGCCTGCCCTCTTCACTCCTTAGTGCTTGGAATGAGGTCTGACCCACAGGAGATGCTCAAGAAAACCCTTGTAGAATGAATGAAGCCAATGCAGTCGCCCCCACACTGCCTGTCCCCTGCTCCCTTCCATCAAAGGCCTGGGCACCAGTTTTGAAGGAGAGTGGCATAGCCTGTGTGTCCAGTTGGCCAGGCCCGCACCATGGGTCGCTGCCCCGGGACCAGGGGAGAACAGGCAAGCTTCTAGCCCTTCGATGCCAGGGCTGACGTCATTGATAAGGACACTAACCATTTACTAAAAATCTGTTCTGGGCCAGGCGCTGGGGCTAGGGGCTCTTCACCTGAATTACCTCCTTCCATTTGCCCAACCATACAAGGTAGGTATTACTATTATTATTTTCCCCTTCTGTAGATGAAGAAGGAAAGCACTGGGTGATGAGCAAGAGCCCAGGGTCACAGGGCTTTAAGTGGCAGCGCTAGACTTGAACCCAGGTGGCAGTGTCCAGACTCGGCCCCCACCTCTGCTGCTCTGCTGTCCCCCTACTCGCAGGCCCGATCCCCAGTGTTGGAGGGTTTCAGCTTTTTCTCCCCACTCTGCTTGCAGCTTTAGGGAAGGCTGACCCAAGCCTTCTGTTGCCAGCAGGCTGAGTTTATGCCCCAGCCTATCACTTACCAGCCGTCTGACCTGATGGAAATCATGTTGTGTCCCTCAGTTTGCTATTCTATAAAATGGGGATGAGGGGGGCACTTTTGCCAGCCGTCCTGCAGATTCCAGAAGCAGCAGAGGACCTCCTACAGTCCTAATTCCTTCCTCCCTGTTGTGAGATGTTACTTCCCTTTTGGCTCCCACACAGGGGGAATGTGGGCTTTGGGACTTGAAAAGTGCAAAGAATGTCCCAAACAATGGGAAACACTGAGCTCTCAAGGCTTGTGCTTTGGGTGGTCATCACACCCACCCGGGGGGTGGGGGGGAAGGCCTGACCTCACGGGGGCCTTTGTTGTTTTCATTTTATGTGTAGAACTTGAAACAGAGTTCCATTCCCAAGGAAAACTCCCATGAAAGCAGAAATAAAAACAGAACGCCCCCTTCCCACTAGAGGGGTCAGGGAACCCCAGCCCAGGAGAGGACAACTGATGTTCTTTGTTTACTGGGAGCCTTTAAAACTATCTGTTCTTGTTTCGGTTTTCTCTTCGTAAAGAGATGGGGCCGGCAAAAAAAACGATGCTGTCCTTGTTGAAAATTCCCACAGTGTAACCCCAAACCATCTTTGAAGCACATGATCAATTACGACAGTCACGACCTCACTTTTGGAGATGTAGGTTGACCCCATGAGCGCCCTTAATAAGAAAAATGTTTTTCTATAGGAGAAGAACAGACATGGTGGACAGTCGGCCGAGGTATAACTGAATGGGCCTCGGACTCTCCTCGAAGGGCTTGGATTTCCAAGCCGACTCTGCCCTTACCAGCTGTGTGACCTTGCTCAGGTCACTCAGCCTCTCTGAGCTTTGTTTTCTGCACCCATAAAACGGGGGATAGTTACACCTGCGCTGGGAGCCGAATTTGGTGAGGGATGAGTCTCCACACAAGGCAACCCCTCCTCTCGCGCATCAAACACGTTTGCACGGGGACCCTCCCTGCTTTCGTTTGTTAGCAAAATCTGAGACTCGTGGCATAGCAGGACAGGCAGGAAGGCAAGTGTGAGGCGGGGGGGGGGGGGGGCACATAGATGGGGTGGGGGCCACCAGGGGCCCCGTTCTGGTACTGACAGCCCCTCACTGGGTTGACCGCGTTCTTGCCCCTTTCCAAGGTGAGACCTTGGGCTTGATCTCAGACCTTCTATGCTCCCCAGTCCTAAGACCGTATGTATACTAGCTGCTTCCAGTACCCACATCTCCAGTGTGATTTAGAAACGCACAGTACTTAAGTAACACGTGAGCCCCTTGCATTCCACGGCGGTGGTGGGGGGGCAGTCCCCAGCTCCGCACCTGCTGGGAAACTGCTGTCTTCGGGGAATCTTACGAAGGCACCCCCCGCCCCCACATCCCCTCTGGAATCCTGACACTTCCCTCAGGCAGCTGCATCTGCCCCAAAGCTACTTCAGCACTTCTGCTGAAAAGGCGACAAAGTTCTTGAGCAACTCAGAGCAAAAACCAAATCAGAGAAGACAGGCAGCTCTGGGGACTGAGGGACAGAAGGGCTAGCAGGCAGCGGCCACATGGACGACTCAGACAGAGGCTGTGCCCAGATGTAGCCCACTCAGGAGGTACAGGGTCACAGATCCCGGGGGGGGGGACTGTGAGCTCCCCCCACCCGTGACAAGCTCGGCTGGCCACTGTCCCCTGATGGCTACCGAGGAGGCTGGGAGCACAGCCATTCTGCATTTCTACATCCTGCTTGTCCCTTGTCCTTCAGCAATATAGTTGGGAGCAATGACAAGAAAAGCACTTACCTGAATAGGTCATCATAATCGCATGAAATAGCACCTGTAGCATCTATGATTAAATCATGATTATATATACATACAACCTTGAACACGTATACAAAGCTCCAGCATGTTCCTGCTCCTCCTTTGATCCTTGCTCTAGCACTAGTCCTGGAGGTACATTTACTGTCCTCGTTGGACTGTGGGGAAACTGAGGCTCCGGGAAGGCTGCTGCAGGGTGCGGACTGGGCGCTGCGTCCCAGGGTCATGCTCGCTAATGTCAGCATGCTCCGTCTGCTCTGGGCAGAGATGTCTATGAGCTGCAGCGGCTGAGTGGGGGTATGACGTAGCTTTGGTCCTCACCCTCCTGACCTAGCAGGTAATCCAGGAGGGCTGAGGGCTAAGAGGAGGGAAAAAGCCCATTTTACAGATGAGGATGTTAACACTTGGCCGTTGAATGATTATCTGAACAGTGCACAATTAAACATCGGAATCCAAGGCCTTATTCCTTGAGGAAGGAACAAAGGAGGAGTTGGATGAAGTTCAAGCTCACTCCCTGCCCCAGGGGGGCGGGCAGGAACTAGATCAAGCAGCCTTGCTTGCAGACAGGCATATATTTGTTCATACATCATGTATCCACTCATGCACTCATGGTGATTTTCCCCTGTGTTAGATGCCAAAGCACCTCTCCAATCCTCTCTGGGACAAAGGCCATAAAAACGCTTGTGAAAGCAGTTTCATTGCATTGGGCATGGAATGTTGTGTGAACCTAAAATCTGGCCGGCTCGCCCAGGACCCTGGGGTGAGCGCTGTTCCACGGGAAGCAGACAGAACAGCGAGACTTCAGGGGAAAACCCTTTGATCTGGATCCCGGTCACGTCCTCTGTCTCACCATTGCCTTCGAAGAGGCAGTAAAATGTACACATCAGTGGGAGAGAGAACATTGAATGCTCTTCTCTGGAGCTGAACAAAGAGAGGGTCTACCAACAGCTCTTGGATCTGAGACATCTGAGTGGTTGTAGTCACTCAGTGTCCCCTGGGTCAGAACAAAAGGTCCACACTCTTAAATAACAATCCCTCTAAACCTGAATGGTCACGGTTATGGCTCAGGCCCACCCTGGCAGGTTAGTTATCCTCTGAGTTCCAGACACCGTCCATAGAGTGCAGACTTGCCCAGGCCACCTTGAGGATTCAGGGAGATCATGGGTGTAAAGATGGCACAAAATGGGGGTTCAGTAAGTGACCTGGGGCACCCCTCTTGGTCTAGGGGACCAAAGAGGGGTCCTGACCCTCACCTCCTCCTCGGGAGGCATGGTGGGGTAGAAAGGGGCAGAAGGACTGTTAGCCAAAATATACAAAGACAACAAGAAGAAAACAATCTTAACAGGTACATCACTAAGAAGATATACAGATGGCAAAAAAAGCACATAAAAAGGTGCTCTACATCATATGTCATCAGGGAGGTGCAAATCACAACATTGATTTTTTTTTTTTTTTATTTGACAGAGAGAGTCACAGTGAGAGAGGGAACACAAGCAGGGGGAGTGGGAGAGGGAGAAGAAGGCTTCCCGCTGAGCAGGGAGCCCCATGCGGGGCTCCATCCCAGGACCCTGGGATCATGACCTGAGCCGAAGGCAGACGCTTAACGACTGAGCCACTCAGGCACCCCAAATCACAACATTGAGATACCACTACACACCTATCAGAATGGCCAAAATCCAGACGACTGACACCACCAAATGCTTTCGGAGATACAGAGCAACAGGGGACTCATTCATTGGTGTTGAATGTGAAAAATGAGACAGTCATTGTGGGAGGCCGTTTGTCAGTTTCTTACAAAACTAAACATACTTGTACTATACGATCCAGCAGTTACACTCCTTGGTATTTACACAAAGGAGCTGAAAACTTCTGTCCCCACAAAAAGCTGCACACGGCAAATTAGAGCAGCTTTATCCATACCTGCCAGAACCTGAGAGCAGCCCTCGGCAGGTGAATGGATTCCTACACTGTGGTCCATCCAGACAATGGAATATTATTGGTCAGCACTAAAAAGAAATGAGCTATCAAAGCCATACAAAGATATGGAGGAAACCGAAATGCATTATCACTAAGTAAAAGGAACCGATCTGAAAAGGCTACATGCTACGTGATTCCAACCATAGGACATTCTGGGCAAGGCAACACTTGGGAGACAGTCAAAGATCAGTGGTTGCCAGGGCTCTAAGGTGGAGGGCACGTTCACCTGTGAACCCGTGGCAGGAGTCGGATGGGTCAAAATGAACTAAATATTGCTCCCACTAGAGAAAGTGGGGACAGACCCCACAGACAACACCGCACTCACATTGGAACAGTCATCCTTGCGTGCGTGCTGGGAGGTGAACGTCTCAAAGCCCCTACTCCATGCTATCAGCAATCACACAGTGAGTTTGTCCCAGGCTCTTCCTGCATGCCACCTCAGACCCTATTTCCTCTGGAGTTTGCCCTGGAACTGGGGCCAGAGTCAGGAAGTAGAAGTGAGGGTGCCAGTGGATAAGGGTCCACCGGGTTGAGGGACCAGCACTGAGAGTTGGACTTCCAACTGCAGAGCGCAGAGCCCGACGTGGGGCTCGATCCCAGGACCCTGGGATCATGACCTGAGCCGAAGGCAGACGCTTAACGACTGAGCCACCCAGGTGCCAAGCCCTCCCCCCACAAGCCGGCATTTTAAAAAAGATTTTATTTATTTATTTATTTATTTATTTATTTATTTATTTATTTATTT
>NW_023270426.1:208137-216975 GCF_011800145.1 Mirounga leonina | reverse complement strand
TTTATTTATTTATTTATTTATTTATTTATTTATTTATTTATTTATTTATTTAAAGAGAAAGCATGTGAGAGAGCGGGGGGAGGGGCAGAAGGAGAGGGAGCGAGAGAATCTCCAGCAGACTCCCTGCTGAGCGTGGAGCCCGATGCGGGGCTTGATCTCAAGACCCTGAGATCACAACCTGAGCCAAAATCAAGAGTCTGACGCTTAACCAATTGAGCCACCAGGCGCCCCATGTAGTGATGGATATTAACCAGACTTACTGTGTTGATCATTTGCAACACACAGTTGACCCTTGAACACCGGGGTTGGGGGCACGGAAGTTGAAAATCCACAAATAACTTTTGACTCCCCCATAGCCTACTGTTGGCCAGAAGCCTTACCAATCACCTCATTATTATTAACACGGATTTTGTATGTTTTAGGTGTGATAGACTGTATTCTTACAATAAAGTAAGCTAGGGAAAAGAAAATGTTAAGAAAATCAAGGATGAGAAAACACATTTATAGTGCTGTATGTATATGTACTGAAAAAATTCCACACTTAAGTGGACCTGAGCAGTTCAAATCCTCATTATTTCAGAGTCATCTGTGGACAAATATCAAATCGTTATGTCGTACACCTGAAACTAATATAATACTCTATGTCCATTATAACCAATTAAACAAGTGCCCTGGGCATTAACCATGTCCCAGGGCCATGCAGGGAGACGCTTCTCTCCCCCTGCCCACTTATCCACCTTGGCCCTCACCACAAGTTTTGGGAAGAAACTCTCTGCCATCTCCTACCCGCCTCACTGGACCCTCCGTGCAGCAATGGGAACGATGCCTGTGGTCAGCAGTCGGGGCAGGGTTTGTCCACCGTGGCCTCTGTCCTCCCACTGGGTGGCCACAAGTGTCTTCGCTGTCCCGGGCCCTTGAGGAGGCATGGATAGGAGCCACCAACGGCTAGCTGAGTGGGTGTCTGCGTGTCACCCTCCGGGACCCCACAGTGTGGACTCAGGGAAGGAGTGTCGGGAAGTCTGCTGGGCCTGGGACCGCGCCCTTCCCTCCAGCCCAGCCTTTTCAGCAGTGAAGCAGGCATTCTGACCCCTGACAAGTATGTCTGTATCCTCAGTTGCCTCAGATCTCAGGTAGCAGAGGGGTAAGGGGAGGATCACAAGTCCTCGGAGGAGACTGAGTCCCCTGTGCTGGGACAGCGGCCTCTGGCTTCCCAGGCTGACTTCCATCCAGGCGAGAAGGTAGCCGAGGCTGGCCTCCCTTTCTGGAACCAGAGGGACCTGTGGGCCAGCTCTTTTGCTTTTTAATTTATTTTTTAAGATTTTATTTATTTGAGAGAGAGAGAGCACACGCAAGCATGTGAGGGGGACAGGAGCAGAAGGAGAGGAGGGAATCTCAAGCAGACTCCCTGCTGAGCACGGAGCCTGAGGCTGCACGACCCTGAGATCCTGACCTGAGCCGAAACCAAGATGCGGATGCTTAACCGACTGAGCCCCAGCTCTTTTGCTTTTCAAACTGAAGGGCTTGAGAATAAGGAGAAGCTATCCTGGCCCAAAAATCATTCAAGAGACTTTTTCTTGTTAAAAACCTCCACCCAGGGGACACTGTGGGGCCAGGACGAGATGGGCTCCATAACCCTACAAGTTTCTCATTATTTTTCCGAAACTTCAGGCAATTAAACCTAATTACATGGAGTCATGATATAAAAGTTGAACATAAACTTCAGTAGTTTCTACACAGAAACCACGAATTCTCTCGGGAGGGACAAGTGGCTTTGTGTTTATGTGCTGGGGCCTCAGTGCCTTGGCCCTGGAGGCCAGTGGGGGACGCACACATGCCAAGCTCTGTGTGGGGCCCATGACCCCCCGCCACCCTGGCAGGGACAGGGAGCCAGGGACGGCCTCCGGGGCCTCGGCCCTGTTCTGTTCCTCGGCAGTATTTGTGAAGAGGACCGAAGGAATGTTCTGGTGCTGGTGGCGCCTCTGCTCAGCACCCAGGCCTTTCCAGCCCCGGGACCGAGACAACCGCCGTTCTCCTGACCTCATTATGTCAGCGCCCAGCTTGTAAGCTGGGGCTGGGCTGGGGACAGGATGTCTCCTGCTCTCTCAGGACATTGGCACTCTCTTGGCCTGTGGCGATTTATTTCAAGGCTTCATTCTGTTCCTGAACTGGGACCGGCATCTGGACTTTTAACCCCTTGGCTGCCTGATGGGGGCTGCAGAAGTTGAGGCTACCAGCCCTGCAGCCCCTGGCCTCAGATGCAGCCTTGGGTGTTGGGTGGCGTCCCCGTTCTACACCGAGGGGGGTGCGACAAAGGGCAGAGCCGGGGTCTCAAGCTCAGCCTTCCTGCCACCACGATTTAAGCTCCCCCTTTGACACCCCAAAAGTAAAGTACCTCTCCTCTCCTTTCCTCTGGAGAAAGTTGCTCCACTCCCTTGATCTGAGGCTCGCGGTAATCTAGGCCCATGGGGCATCCATGCTGGGGACACCCCAGAGTTCCAGTCTGACCCCTGTCTTCCTGGTGGGGCCACCTGGTCTCTTGCCGGGACAATGCAAAGCACCTCAGCTGTCTCCCCTGGCTTGTTTCCACACTGATGTCAGGGGGACCTTCTGTGAACACAGGGATGGGATTCCTTCCCCATGAGGGATTTCATCTCTGCACACAGTTAATAACGACCCACAGGTGACCTCACCAGGGCCCCCACACCCAGGGCCTCTATCCACTGGAATTCCGCCACCGTTGCCAAGAATTCCAGAACTGCGTTCCGATTTTTCCAAGCGTGTGAGTGGCAATCCCATCCCCAGGGCTCAGGGTCCCTTGGAAAGGACAAAATGGGAGATGTTTTTTAAAGGTGACCTTTATCTATTCCTAAGGACTGTCACCTGCTTGGTTTGTCCACCTCTGCGGGGAAGGTGCGTGCGGGTGAGCACACACCAGTGTGAGTGTGTGGGGGACACAGCAGCTTACTTCTGATCTCCAGGCAGGATGTGGAGAAAGGAGACCAACAGAATTCCGTGGTTCTTTTAAATGGCATCTTGGGAAATAAGGTCTTCCAATGAAATGAGAACAAGATCATCTGTGTGCATGACTCCACACAAGTTGCGTTCCTTGAGTGTCGGCTGCCTCCCGGGCCCTGAGACCCAGGTTGTGACTCTTCACTCATGCTCGTGCTCACGAGGAGTTGCCAGGTATGACGGGGTTAGAGGTGAGGGAGCAGGTCCCTACCCGGGGAGTCAGGCGGGGTAAGTCCACTGTGATGGGTGTGTTAGCAGCAGACCCAGAGACGGGAGCAGGGAGATGTGGGAGGAAGCAACGTGGGGATGGGCCTTGAAGGATGAGCAGAGTGCTCCAGGCAGAGGAGAGAGACAGGAACACGGGCAGCAGGTCGAGCATGAGCAAGGGCACAGAAAGCGCATGCTCAGTTTATGGAAGACAAGTGGGAGAGCCAAAGGTGTGGGTGATGGAGGACCTGTGGGAAAGCTGCCCAGAAGGCCAGTGGGCGCTTGCAGGGTGGAGGCCGGACTTGGGTCTGCAAAGCTCATACACATGGGGTATGTCCTGTTTGGAGATGGTTTTTGGAAAGCTCATTCTTGGGGGAGAGGGGCAGAAGCTTACTCACACAAAGGAAGTTCTGGAATACAGCCGCCATGATGAAGTTCTGGAAGACACTGTGGTTGGATAGGGTTGAATAGTGGCTCCCAGAGATGTCCCTGTCCTAATGCCTGGAATTTGTGAGTGTTACCCAAAATGGATAAAAGGGACTTTGCAGATGTGATTAAGTTAATGCTCTTGAGATGGAAGATTGTCTGGATTATCCCTAAAAGTGACCACGAGTGTCCTTATGAGAGGGAGACAGAGGGAGAGGAGAAGGCAATATGACTATGGAGCAGAGACTGGAGTGGCGTGGCCACAAGCCGAGGGATGCTGGAGTCCACCAGAAGCCAGGAGACGCCAGGAATGCATTCTCCCCCCAGAGCCTCTGGAAGGAACCAGCCCTTCTGACGCCCTCATTTTAACCCCCATGAAACTCATTTTGGACTTCTGGCCTCTAGCATTTTCAGAGAGTAAACACCGGTCGTTTTAAGCCACTGAGGTTGTGATAATTGCCAACCACGAAAACGCTCATGTTGCGAAGGATTCTATCAAAGGTGTCTGTGGTTACTTCAGCTAAGGAGACTCACTGTGGCCTGGGGAGAAACATCTTTCACCAAAACTTTCTGCAGGCAGAGAACGGAAATCATTCAGAAATCCGTGAGAAATGAGAGCCATGAATGCCAATTCTGATTAGAAGGGTAAGCAGCTGAAAACTCCTGCTGGAAGAGAAGAGGACATTTGCAACATGTTTTGAGGTCTTGGATAAAACAGTGGTATGTCCTTAAGCGTTGTAGGACTTTGGCTGCAATTAATCACTGCAGAGCCTATCAAAGTAACTTCTAGAACCCTGTCCTTTTACTGTGAAGGCTTCAGAAAAAAAAGTCTTTACGTGTATTCACGTAGACAGGGTTGAACTAAGACAAGAGGAAGGAACACAAGTATTTACAACAGAGGGAATTTAATGCAGGGGGTTAGTTACACAGGTGTTGGGCAAGTCGAGCAGCCAACCCGAGGACGTTTAAAATAACCCAAAGTTTAGCAACAGTAGGAAGCTACTCCCACCCCCTTAAGCTGGGGCGACAAATGAGAAGAGGCCAGGGACTGAGTCACCAACAGAAGCTGGACCGACCACAGGCCATGTGGCTCCTGGCCAGAGGGGCGGGGAGAAATACCCTGGCTTCTCCCTCCCACCCTCTAATTCCCTCCTGCGATCCCATTGGCTGAAACCAGTGGGGAAGGCAGGAGACCCCAGAGCAGGGGCACACAGCCTGCAGGGGTCAGTCCCCAGTGATCAGAGCGCAACAGGAAAGAGGCTGAGGGCGCAAAGGCAGGATCATTTACTCATGGTTGCAAACGCCCAGAGCTGGGTTTGTGGATTTGCACCCAGGGAGGCCTGAAGTCACCCGCCCACTAAAGAGAGTCGTGCCAGGAAGGAGAAAGAAGATGCTGGGCAGAGGGGGAAGGAAGAAGGATGAAGGCAAGTGAGGAACCTCTAGGGCCCACACCCCACTTGCACAACTGAGGCCCGAGCACCTCCCGGCTGTCCACCCTCCTTCTCTCCTGCTCTGTCAGCGCAGTCCTGGGCATAGACCCCCATTTCAGCTGTTCTAGCTGCCCTGTTTGGGGCCCTTAGCCTTCTTGTATTGGTCACTAGCGCCCCCCACAGGTCCTCTCACCCACCAGCCAACTGTCAACTCAAATCCGAAAGACCCTCAGCGCTCCCCACCCCACGCCCCTGGACCTGAGCTGCTGAGACCATCAAAGCTCAGGTGCCCTGAGCTTTTCACTCTCTGAGAGGTCCTTTTCCCTCCTGACACCCAACATGTGGTGTCATTTCCAAACTCGCTTCTCCAATTCTCCCTCATCAACTAGGGGTCCTACAGTTTGATTCAATCCAGATGCTCACCACCCGTGAGTTAGCACAAACCCCACAGGTATCAAGGCTCAGTCCCACAAACTGCAAGTATCAGGCCACCTGAACTTCTGACCAACTGGCTATCATTGGGGGTTCCCATGAATCCCTCCTCGGGTCTCATAATCTGCTAGAACAGCTCACAGAACACAGGAAGTCACTTTTCCTATGCTTACTGGTTTATTAGAAAGGATATAGATGAACAGCCAGATGGAGGGGCACAGAGGGTGAGGACCAAAAGGTCCCAAGAACAGGAGCTTCTATCCCTAGGGAGTTGGGAGTGTGCCAACTTCCTGGCATGGAAGGGGATGCTCCCGTCTCTGAACCTTGTTCCTTCTACTCATCAACCTTGAAGTTCTCCAAACTTCAAACCTCATCCTCTGGGGATTTATGGAGGTTCTATTAGTAGGTGTGACTGATGAAATCATTGGCCATTGGTGATGACACTCAAGAGTTAGCCCTCTTCCCACCCTGGAGAGGGTTGGGTGGGGCAGGGGGATGGTGGCTAAGAAAGCGAACTGTAAGTTCCAACCCTGTTATCATGGATTGGTCTTTCTGGCAACCAGCCCCCACCTGCAGCTCTCTGGGGGCCCCCAGACACCAACCATCTCATTAGCATACAAGATTTTTTTTTTTTTTTTGAGAGAGAGAGCGTGTGCATAAGCAGGGGGAGCAGCAGAGGGAGAGGGAGAAGCAGGGTCTCCACCAAGCAGGGAGTCCGATGCAAGGCTCTATCCCAGGACCCTGAGATCATGATCTGAGCTGAAGGCAGACTGAGCCACCCAGGCACCCTGCATACAAGACTCTTACTACTCGAGATTCTGAGACCTTAAGGAGCTGTGTGCCAGGACCTGGGGACAAAGACCAAATATTTATTTTTCATTACAGCACACTCTCCCCTCATTTAACCCTCTGTGTGGGCTCAACTGTGTCCCCCCCCCATTCATATATTGAAGTCTCACCCCCAGGGCCTCAGAATGTGGCAGTATTTGCAGACCAGCCCTTTCAAGAGGTAACAAAATTAAAATGAGGTCATTAGGGTGGGCCCTCATCCATCGGCTGCTGTCCTCATAAGACAAGTTCGGGACACAGACAAGCACAGAGGGGAGCCCATGTGAAATCACAGGGAGAACACAGCCATCTGAGAGCCAAGAAGAGAAGAAACCAAACCCATCCACAACTTCACCTCGGGACGTCTAGCTTCTAGAACTGAGCTCATACATACATCAAGCATGCAGTCTGTGGTTCTCCGTCATTGCAGCCCAGCGGGCAGATACAGCCTCCCATCCACCCCCAGAAGGCAGGTGCTATCATCCTCCCTGCTTTACAGATGGGGAAATCAAGGCTGGTAGAGTTTAAGTAGTGGCGCAGGGTCATGCACTCTTGCCCAAGGCCACAAAGTAGCAGGCCGTACTCTTTCTCAAGGGGCTCTTTTGCCTCCTCGTCACACACTTCCTGGCCCCTGAGTCCCCCTCTTCAGGACAGACCACACGCAGTCCCACCAGGATGGCCCCCCCACACCGCAGGGGAGTTGAGCTAAATGCCCGGACCGGGACTTGAACGTTGGGTTCTGCCCCGTGGCAGCTGTGTGACCGGTGGGGACTCTCCCATCACTGAACCTTGGTCCTCATCTGTAAAATGGTGAGGCAGGGTGAGGCTAGCAGAGGCTGCTGGGCCCAGAGACAGGGTTCAGCGCAAGTGGCTCAGGCTAGGCCTCCGCCCAGAGCAAGTCTCTCCTGGGGCATCAACTCCCTGGGACCCCAGACTGGAGACCTCACTTTGTACCTCACAAGGGCAGTTTGGGGCAGGGGCCTCTGGTCATGACGCCACCGAGGGAGGGAAGGATCCAGCACCACTGGTGCCCCTCTGGAGGCCAGGGGCTTTGCCCCCATGTCCATTCTACAGCTGAGGGTGCTGGGGGGTGGGCAGGGAGAGGGTACAACTTTCTCAGGTCCACTGAGTTGGAACTTAACAGAGGTGTGGAATTCAAACCCAAGTTTGATCTCAGACTTTCTGGCCCTTTCTGAAAGGTCCCGTCTGTCCTGGCGCCCAGTGCGGCTCATGCAGGGCACCCCAACACTGACCCCGGCCACCAGTGGTCGCTGGACCCTGCCTTTCCCAGGAGCCTCTGCTGTCGAGGGAGGGGGGTAGGCACCAATCCAGAGCAGCTCACTCAACTCCGAGAGAGCACCGGATACAGACGCTGCTTGCCCAGTAGGGTAAGCAATAACCTTTTCGTCTATTCCTGGCTCCTGGAGATTTGCCTCTCTCTGGGGAAATTACTTTGGGGTCATAGTGAAATTTCTGTGACAGCTAATAAAGTAACTTTTCTGTTTCTGGAACCAGATCCTGGAGCCCGGGACCCCTGGGGGTGGCATGTATTGTATTTTTTCTCCTCCCTTTTAATCAGATGAAGTGGAAAGGGGTGAGCGGGCGAGGGCAAGAACTCTGAGCTGAACTCCCTCCCTGGCTAGAGTTCACTTTGACTTTGTCATTTGCAGACTCGGAGCCCGGGAGACTGGGTGGCCTCCACTGGGGTCTGCAGTGACCCTCAATGGTATGTAGGTGGTGCAGGAGTTCCAAGTTCAACCCTCAACCCGGCAGAGCTGAGTACACTGAAAGGTGGGGAGGCCCCCCGAATTCCGGCTGTGGGCTCACAGAGGCTGATGCATGGGGTCCCAGTCCCGCTTTGCCAGGTGACCCGGTGGGCGGGTACTGAGCTCTCTCAGACTCCGCTTCCCCATCTGTGAAACTGGATAATCGTAGGACCCATCTCCTAGGCTTCCCTTGGCTGCTCGAATTTCTGATTCTGAAAAGTGTAGTGGGGCAGAGGTGGGGGGAGACGATCCAGTTTCAGGGCAGTAAGGGGAGAGCCACAGTTGCATGCCAGGGCACTGTTTTCACTTAGATGGTGTGTTTTGGGGGTGGCCCCGGGGAAGGTCTTCCCACCCCCACCCCATCCCCAGCCCCCTGCGATTTCCTGGCCCTGCCGCTGAGGAATGAACCAGCCTGTGTACAAGAATCGCCCTAGTACAATGCTTGCCACCTAATTAGCACGGAATATGCTGACTGCCATTCTTTTACTGGTGTTTTTGTTAATAATAGGATATGACGCTTGCCCTGGATATGTTCATGGAACAGCGGGGGAGGCGGCCGCAGCGCAGGCTATTAGAAACAGCACCCTTGTGCTCTCTCTCTCATTCTCTCTCAAATAAATAAATAAATAAATAAATAAATGAAAGAAAGAAAGAAAGAAAGAAAGAAAAGAAAGAAAGAAAGAAAGAAAGAAAGAAAGAAAGAAAGAAAGAAAGAAAGAAAGAAAGAAAGAAAGAAA
>NW_023270426.1:193300-208127 GCF_011800145.1 Mirounga leonina | reverse complement strand
AAAGAAAGAAAGAAAGAAAGAAAGAAAGAAAGAAAGAAAGAAAGAAACAGCACCCTCATGGGCCAGGCATTATGAGAGGACACAGAGAGCCTGTTCCATTCGGCCTGGGCATCCAGGGCTGGCTTCTCAGAGCCTCTGCCATTTCATCAGAGCCTCAAAGGATGCTCTGGGCTCAGGGCAGGGCCTTCCGGCAGAGGTCAGCGTGAATGAAGAGGGAGAGTGCGTGATGAGTGACCGGCAAACATACGCGTTAGGACAGCATTGGAGGCTGGGTTGAGGCAGCTAAGCTCGGAGGGAGAGGCTTCAGAGCTCCAAGCTCAGCTGCCTGGTGTTTAGCTCTGTTGGCTGTGTGGAGAGACAGACAGGGAGGCGGGGAGGCCAAGGAGGAGGCTGCCAGTGTCCAGAGCCGAGGTTGTGGGAAGGACATCGAGAGAGCACAAGGTGTGGGCAGAGGGGGATGGGAGGGTTGGAAGGGCCCCAGCGGAGGGGCCTGAGGTGGGAAGGGAAGGAGGGCAGGGTGGGTGGTGATGCTGCATGTCAGAGAATGCACAGAACACCATCTCTGGTGAAAACCATCGAGAAGCACCCTGTTTGCTTTTCCCAAAATGTACCTCCATCAAGGACTCCCCAGGGCTGCCTGAGACCAAAGGCACCAGAATGGTGGACAAGCATGGTGTCACCATGCAGCATCTGGTGACCCAACCAAGCCACCCCTTCTGAGCTGAGAGGTGGGACCCAAAGATGAACTGTGTTCGCTCCTCAGCCTGCCTGCCTGCCTAGGGCACAGAACCAACAGCTAACATTTATCGGGGGCTTATCTGTGTAGAACGGTCGTTCAACTCATTCAGTCCTTGAGGGGTGAGACCCTTATTTTGCAAAGGAAGAGACCGAAGGTCAGAGGTTCCTTAGGCCTGTCAAAGTTGCAGAGTGGTGGGTGGACTGCACAGTTGGCAGAACACGTTTAGGGCCCCAGGTCCTTGAGACTCCTGTTTCCCATCTGTCTCCCTCCTCAAGATCACAGTGTTGGAAGTGGTAGACTAGGCACTTGAATCCAGGACATCTGTCTCCAAGTACAATCTTCTTATGCCCCTGCTGTCCACCTCCGTGGAGTATAATCTTGCTCTTTCATCGCATTCCTGGTGGTATCTGACCATAATCACCTTCTGGCTCTTTATGCTCTACCTGGGATGAAACAGGCCCAGGCAGGGTTTGCAGGTGAGGAACTGAGCAGGTAGGCACCAGGAGCCGGCCCACTTCTATGGCATCCTGGGGCCCAGAATGAGCCTCATGACGAATTGTTCCTGGTGCATGAATAAATGTATGGGACTCCGGGCCTCTGCCTCAGTGTCCCTGGTGGGACTGTAGCTGGGCCCCAGCTGCCACCTGCCTGGCATGACCTGTCCTGGGTGTCCACCCAGGTCTGAATCCAGTCGCCGAAACTATGGCCCTGGGTCCTGATCTGAGTTCTGAGGGACCAGGCCCTGTGGGTGCTCGCTGTCTACCTGGATTCCCTCTGTCATGGCCCCATGCCCCCCCATCCCTCGTCTGGCCCCTCTGAGGCCAGCCCTATGTCTCCATCAGTGCCAGTATCAACTGCCTCCCAGGTTCATCAGTCAAGAAGCCGTCCCAGACCTGGGGGACACGGGGAGTCCAGACCCAGGGCCCCAAGCCAGCAAGGGGTGGGATGGACCTCAGCCAAGTGCCTAGGCTCCTCATGTCTGGTCTAAGTGCCCACTGTGGGCTCAGAGGCCCCTGACGGCCACAGTGAATAAACCTGAAGTTGACCCGAGGCTGCTGGTCAGGCCTTGACAAATCTCAGCCCAAGTGTGATAATCCCCTGAAGGAGGACCAGGGCCAAAGGCAAGCAGGCAGGGCTCCTCCATGGCACCTGTCTCCACCCTGAGACTCTACTCTGGTCCACACCAAAGGAGTAAGGCATTCCGTCTGAAGAATGCAAACAGCACCTGGAGAATTTAATACGCTTGCTGAAACAGTCCAAGTTAAAAAAAAAAAAAAAGCTGGCTCTGGCCTCCTCCCCAGGTTCCTGCTGGAAGAGTTAAAAGACAGGCAGGAATGCACAAATGCCAAACACCTGGAGAAACAGAAAGGTGCGAGCCATCCTTCTGTTTGTTTAATTTACCGTCGGAAACTATTCAGGCCAGAAAAGCATGCAGCGGTGAGCCTTCCAATGGGGTCCTAGTGAAATAAACTGTTTTACCTACAGATACTGAGTTTGTCGTGCGTCTGCTCTGTGTTTCAGCACACGTGTGCTGTGTGGACCACAGGGCCAGCCACGTACAGCTAACACACCCATTCCTTACCCACCAACAGCTTTAAATTCCTTCTGTATCCGTATTTATAAATATTTTATGTAAGCCAGATGGATTTATAGAACATGTGCCCTGGAATCTGGTTTTGTTTTTTAACAGCATGTAGTATAAAATGCTTCAGAAAAATGATCTGCGTGCACCTTCTCGAAAGGGAAAAGAAAACGATTTCTCGGTCTTGGAAATGCTGGTGCTGGACGTCAGTGCTTGGAATGAACTCTTCGGTCCAAATGAGCTGTAGGGGGGTCTCCAACTTGGCCGCACGTAATGATCACCTGGGGAGATTTTTTTTTTAAAGTTCTGGTGGTCAGGCCTCATCCTTTACCAATTATGCCCAAAGCTCTGGGTGGGATGCAGGCGTCCGTAGCTTGTCAAACTCCCCAGGGGTTTGCAGCGTGCAGCCGGGTGGGTGGCTGTGCCCTGGAGTGGAGGTTCTCCAGGTGCATACCGGAGTCCCCCAGGAGCTTGGAGTCTCTCCACATCCGGGCTGTGTGTCCCCCAGAGCAATGACACCAGGACCGGCCGGCAGGTGCTCTTAAAGTTTCCTGGGTGATTCATATGTGAGGCTAGGGCTGCCAACCATGTCGCTCAACGGATCTGGGAATGACCCTGGGGGGCACAGGACTGGTGAGCTGGCCTCACTTGATAGGAACCCGAGACAGGCCAGAGGCTTCAGCACCGCTGTCTCAGTCCAGAGGCAAATCTTGTTCCTGGATGACTCCTGTCTTCTCTCTCTCTACCACTTACTGTGTGACTTGGAGCCAGTTTGAGATGCGCTCTGTGGTCCTGTCCGTGACGTCTCCCTCTCCCTGTCCTTCAGAAGTAACCCCCACCGTGCAACTGGAGGGATTTTTTTTTAAAAGATTTTATTTATTTATTTGGGAGAGAAAGAAAGAAAGCACAAGTTGGGGGGGGGAAGGGGCACAGGGAGAGGGAGAAGCAGGCTCCCTGCTGAGCAAGGAGCCCAATGTGAGACTTGATCCCGGGACCCTGGGATCATGACCTGAGCCGAAGGCACACATGTAACCGCCTGAGCCACCCAGGCATTCCTAAACACATATTTACCATCTGATGCAGCAATTCCCTTCCTTGGATCGCCTTGGGAGAAATGAAAACATAAGTCCACACAAAGACGTGGATGCAAATGCTCCTAGAGGCAATATTCATCTAGCACCAAACTGGAGACAACCCAAATGTCCATCAGCGGGCCAATATGTACACACACACATATATATATATATATATATAGGCTACACTGCAGTATATCCAATCAATGGAATACTACTGCCCGCAGCATGGATGGGCCGTGGAAACGTGATACCAAGGAAAAGCAGCCAGACTCAAAAACTGTGATTGCATTTGTATGAAATTTCTAGAAAAGACAAATCGAGAGAGACAGAAAGATCAGTGGTTGCCTGGGGTTGGGGAAAGAAGTGGGGATTCACTGGAAATGGGCACAGGGAACTTTATGGGTTGATGGAAAGGTTCTAAATAAAACTGGATGGTGGTAGTGGTTACACAACCGTATAGACTTACTCAAAGTCATGGAACTGTACACTCGCAATGGGTGAGTTTTGTGGTGTATAAATTACAGTTGACCCTTAAACAATTCGGGGGTTAGGGGCCCTGACCTCCCCCATGCAGTTGAAAGTCCACATACAAGTTTTGACTCACCCCAAACTTAATACAAATAGCCTACTATTGATGGGAAGTCTTACCAATCACATGAACAATCGATTAACATGTATTATGTGTGTTATGTGTATTATCTACTGTGTTCTTCCAATAAGGTAAGCTAGAGAAAAGAAAATGTTATTGAGAAAATCAAAAGGAAGAGAAAATACATGTATAGTATTTAATGACAAAAATATGTGCCTACGTTGACTCACGCAGTTCAAACCCATGTTGCTCAAGGGTCAACTGTTTTTAAAAAAAACCCTTCTGGTGGCTTGCACAGGACAATGAACAAATTCCTTGCCTGGTAGGCAAAGTTCTCCACCATATGCTGATCCACCTTTCCAGGACCCTCTCCCCAAATCCTCGAGCTCCATGGAATTCTCAGGCTTTCCCAAGTGTATACGTGGCCCCTGTGTCTGGAATGGCTCGTAACCATGGCCAGCTTCTCCATCTGGCCAACTCCTTCCTAACCTCCAAGACTCAGAGCAAATAACACTTCATCGGAGAAGTCCACACCACCCCTATGTAGTATTACACTTCTCAAAATATCCTTATTTGCTTACATATCCACCTCTCCTATCACAGCAGTGCTTTTAAAACTGAAGCTACTGGGTTGTGAAATCAACCAGCATTTTTAAGAAGTGAAATAAAAACAGAAGAGAAAATAGAATGCCCTGTACGTAGGAAGCACATCGTTCTGTGAAACTATCATTTCACGATTCTATGGATGTATATTTGTATGTGTACTGAGTTGCTTATGATTTACTATGAGTTGAGGCTTCAAAAGTCTGAAAAACACTTCATTAGACAAGGGGTTTCTAGAGGCAGGGGTTGTACTGTGTTTCTCTCTGTATCCCCATGGTCATCATGAGCTTGGTACCCAGAGGTCACCCAGTGCAGTATCTTCAATGGAAGACGGGTTTTGTGCACCTGTGAGCCCCCCTACCCCCACGCTGCAACTTGATTATGGGTCCCTGTGTGTCTTATGTTTTCACCTCTCCTACGATATGCGCATGGTTTTTAAAAAAGTTGTTTGTTAGCCAACATTCTCCTACAGTTAGACTGGGCAGCAAACCCCAGCAAGAAGTGCAAATGATTGCTATAAATAGTGAGTTAGAGGATGAAATGCAAATGTCAAGTACACTTTTCGAGACATAAAAATAATAATGGGATAACAACAATAATTTCAATCGAAATCTCCAGAGAAGACTGGCTATATAATTTGTGGGAGTCCAGGGCAAAATAAAAATGTGGGGCCCCCTGTGCAAAAACTATTAAGTTAAGATGGGGACAGCAGAACCGTTGGCCCAAAGGAGGGGCCCCTCTCAGTGTGGGGCACACAGTGATCACCCATAAAACCTCACCCTGACCCCAGACACAAGGACAGAGACTGGGGCACAGGGGAATTTAAAAGCTTCCTCTCAGTCTTAATGGATGGGGCACAGAAGATCCCATTTAACTCCTGACATTTAGAGAAACAGGGATTCAAGATGCTTTTGAAACAAACACAGGGCTGGCAGGCTCAGCATTAGGCTCTACCACAAACCCTTCTCATATTTTAGCAGAGCACTCTGTATCATTTTCCCAGATCATGGGAGCCCACCCAGCCCAATATGGTGGCAGTGAGGAAGAAAGCCCACTGGATGTCCAACAGGGGCCCCGAATCACCCATGACAGAAGGATTTGGGCTTCCCAAAGGAAACTCTGTACTCCATAGGCTGAACATGACCGGGCTGAGGACCCATCAGTCAGTCTGTGCCTCAGTTTCTCCGCTCTGCACCTCCCCCTGTTTGGCCAGGGCCTTGTCTTTCAACCCGAGCTCATACCCGGTGGCCTGGCCTTCTGGGACATCCCAGTTGATGCCAAGTCTAGTGGCCTCACCTGTGTCTCCAGCCTGGCCCTCGCTTCTCCTCTTATCCTTGGCTAAGATCCCCCAAATTAAAAGAGTCTGAATGTGGTCTCTACATGTTAGGAAACCCAGGGGTGGTGGTGGTGGTGGTGGTGTGTATGGTCAAGAAAGATGAAGAGATGGGGCACCTGGGTGGCTCAGTTGGTTAAGCATCAGCCTTCAGCTCAGGTCATGATCCCAGGGTCCTGGGATCAAGCCCCCCGTGTAGGGTTCCCTGCCCAGTGGGGACTCTGCTTCTCCCTCTCTCACTCCCCGGCTTGTGCTCTCTCTCTCAAATAAATAAATAAATTCTTAAAAAAAAAAAAAGGAAAGATGAAGAGACATATTGCAAGCACAAAAGGATAATGCAAGGTCCTCCATGCTGCTAATTCCAGGAAGAAAATTGCCTCTGACTTGTTTATACAAACAAGCTTGCAAATTTAGATGGGAACTTTTTTTAAAGATTGACCCTCCCTCCACGTAACTTAAAATGTCACTTAAATCATTTGGAGCTCCTTGTGAGAAACTTTCTACCCCTAGGCATATCAAAAGCAATTTTCTTTAAATTTTTAAAGATTTTATTTATTTGAAAGGGCGCCTGGGTGGCTCAGACGGTTAAGCGTCTGCCTTCGGCTCAGGTCATGCCAGAGTCCTGGGATCGAGTCCCGCATCGGGCTCCCTGCTCCTTGGGAGCTTGCTTCTCCCTCTGCTTCTCTCTTTCTCTCTGTCTCTCATGAATAAATAAATAAAATCTTAAAAAAAAAAAAAGATTTTATTTATTTGAAAGAGAGTGAGTGAGAGCACAGCAGGGTGGAGAGACAGGGGGAGAAGGAGAAGCAGGCTCCCCGCTGAGCAGGGAGCCCGACGTGGGGCTCGATCCCAGGATCCCGGGATCATGACCTGAGCCGAAGGCAGACGCTTAACCCACTAAGCCACCCAGGCGCCCCAAAAGCAATTTTCTGTAGTGAAGCCTTCATGAATCCAGAATGATAGGCCTGAGCATCTCCCTTAGGAGAGCTGGGGTCAGGGTCCACAGTAGGAGGGTGGATTGGGCGAGCTTCTAGCTGACTCAGGGAATCAGGAGGCCCCTATGGAACCTTACAGATCACCTGGTCCCGTGGTGATTCAGCCTTGTTTAAAGCAGCAGAAGCTGCTCTTTAAATCGAAGGCACCTTGCAGAGGCCGAGTCTATAAAAGAATCAGAATACAACAGCTTTGGCTGTCGTCTGGCACAAGGAAGCTATGCCTGACTCCCGACATGCCCTTTACCACACCTCCCCATCCCCTCCCCATCCCCTAGACATGGGCAAAGCCCAGTCTGAGAACCTCTGGTCTATTCTGTCCCCTTTTTTCCTATTTTACAGGTCAGGGAGACCCACCATCACCCCAAGCCTTCCCCTGTCTCCGGGCCACGGATGTTTCCAGCACCCCAGGAGGCTTCTCTGTTTCCTTCCAAAGATTCAAAGCAGGCTTGTGCATTGTGTGGTCCCAGTGGGGTCTGGTGTGTGCCACGGCATTCACTTGGGCCTGTGTGGCCTGCAGTCCTCTGTTGGAGGCAGCTCGTCCACACGTCCACACCCCTACCCACCTACGGCGTTTCCCTGAAACCCATTAGAGTCACAGAAGCGGTGCCCATGTGAAAACACTTAACCATGTGCCATTTCAGTTCCAGGCAGCAAACGAACCCCACATTTAAAGGGAGCTGAAACTGGAGAGACTTGAATGCTCCACCAAACCAGCACCCAAACCCCCTGCTTTGGAAGGTGATTCAGCAGCAGGCACGCAGGGGCCAAATGCCCTGTGGCCACTTGCCTTCTCTTGGTTCAGATTCTGGAAAGAGTTGTAAAAACTTGAGCACAATAAAATTGTTTTTTTTTTTTTGAGTGGTGTGACATGCAGATTCTTATAATTGCCACCACTTAATGAGATAAAGGACAACTCCCCCCAAAACATCCCCAAAAGTCCTTCATGCAATCCCCTTGCAGTCAGACTGGCCCCCTACGTCTAACCCCCATAACCACTGATCTGTTCACCATCACTAGTTTTGCCCTTTCCAGAATGGGATATAAATGGAATCACACAGCACGTAAGTAACCTTTTGCAATTGATTTCTCTCCCTTACCATAAGACGTTTAAGGTTTATCCAAGTTGTTGTGTGCATTAATAGTTCATTCCTTTTGGGGCACCTGGGTGGCTCAGTGGGTTAAGCATCTGATTCTTTTTTTTTTTTTTTTTTAAGATTTTATTTATTTATTTGACAGAGAGAGACACAGCGAGAGAGGGAACACAAGCAGGGGGAGTGGGAGAGGGAGAAGCAGGCTTCCCGCAGAGCAGGGAGCCTGATGCGGGGCTCCATCCCAGGACCCTGGGATCATGACCTGAGCCGAAGGCAGACGCTTAACGACTGAGCCACCCAGGTGCCCCAAGCATCTGATTCTTGATTTCAGCTCAGGTCATAGTCTCAGGGTCATGAGATCAATTCCTGAATCAGGCTCCACGTTTAGCACTTAAGATTCTTTCTCTCCCTCTCCCTCTGCCCCTCTCCCCTTCACGTGCATGTGCTCTTTCTCTCTTAAAAAAAAATTCATTCCTTTTTCACTGCTAACATTCCAACAAAATTCTTTATCCATTCACCAGCTTTTGGTGATTTTGAATAATGCTATTATGAACATTCATGTATAGTTTTTTTGGGTGAATATATGTTTTCATTTATCTAGGATAAACACCCAAGGGTGAGATAGCTTGGTCATTTGCTAAGAGTATGTTCACTTTTGTAAGAAACTGCCCCATGGTTTCCAGAGTGGCTGAACAATTTTGCATTCTCACCAGCAAACAGGAGGGTTCCAGAGGCTCCACGTTCTCGTCCACACTTGGCATTGTTGGTATGTTTTTTAGCCACTTTGATAGGTACATGATGGTATCTCACTATGGTTTTAGTTTGCATTTTCCTAATGACTCATGATGTTAAGGGTCTTTTCATGTGTTTATTTGCCATCCGTGTATCCTCTTTGATGAAGTGACTTTTCCTCATTTTTTATTGGGTTGTTGCTGTCTCATTGTTGAATTTTGAGAATTCTTTGTATTTCTCGATATAAGTCCTCTGTTGGATATATGATTTGTAAGTATTTTCTCCATGTGTGCATCTTGTCTTCTCATTCTATTTGGGATGTCCCCACCAGAACAGAAGTTTTACATTTATGTCCACCTTATCAATTTTTTAAAAATAGATTGTGCTTTTTGGTTGTCATCTCTAAAAGCTCTTTGCCTGATATGAAGATTTTCTACTATAGGTTCATCTAAGAGTTTTATAGTTTTACAGTTATATCTGATCCATTTTGATTTAATATTTGGAGATGGTATGAGATTTGGGTTGAGGTTCATGTTTTTTGTTTTTGTTTTTGTGGGGTTTTTTTGGCATATGGATGTTTAGCTGTTATAGCACCGTTTATTGAAACTGCTGTCCTTCCTTCAGTGAATTACCTTAGTCAAAAATCAGTTGACTCTATTTGTATGGGTATATCCCTGGACTCTCTCTGCTGTTCCACTGATCAATATGCTATCCATTTGCAAATATTACCCTGTCTTGATTTGTGTAGCATGCATGACTCTTCCCATTTGGTTCCTCTTTTTCAAAATTGTTTTTGATATTCTAGTTCCTTCACCTTTCCATATAAATTTTAGAATAAGCTTGTTGACATCTACAAAGATCCTGGTTGGATTTTGAGAGGGATTGCACTAAATCTATGGGGAGATAAATCAACTTGGGGAGAGATGACATCTTAACTATACTGAGTCTTCCAACTCATGAACTGAGTATGTCTCTCTGTTTATTTAGTTTTTCTTTGATTTCTTTCACCAACATTTTGTAGTTTTCAGCATACAGATCCTATACATATTTTATTATATTTATGCCTAACTATCTCATTTATAAGGGAGTACTGTAAATGAGGCTGCTTGTTAAATTTTGGTTTCCAATTGTTTGTTGCTAGTGTATGGAAATACAACAGATTTTTTTTTTTTTTAAGGTGATCTTGTATCTTGTGATCTTGCTGAACTCATTTATTAGGCCCAAGAGCTTTTTTTTTTTTTTTTTTTGATAGTTCCTTTGGATTTTTTTATGTAGACAATCATATCATCTATGAATACAGATAGTTTTATTTCTTCCTTTCCAACTTGAATGACTAATTTCTTTTTCCTACTTTATTGCATGTGCTAGAACTACCAGTACAATATTGAGTAGGAACACTCTCCTTGATTATTGGGAAGCATTCAATCTTTCACCATTAGGTATGATGTTAGCTGCAGGTTTTTGTAGATACTCTCATCATACAATCCCCCCCACCCCTGACCCCTGGAGACCACTGATCCATCACTACAGTTTTGCCTATCCTGGAATGTCATGCAAATGCAGTAATACCTGTTGGGATTTACCTTTGGTTTCAGGTGAAAGGTGTTCCTTTCTATTTCTGAGAGTTCCCTTCTAGTTTGCTAAGAGTTTTTATGGTGAATGGATGTTGAAACCTATCAAATACTGTTTCTGCATCTCTTAATAGGATCATGTGATTATTCTTATTTAGTTGTTAATATGAGGGATTTCATCAATGGATTTTAGCATGTTAAACCAGTCTTGCATGGCCAGAAAATTTTAAGCACAACATCTTTTACTTTCTACTGTGTATTAAAACTGTTTAAATGTATGTTATCTCCCTATGAGGGTATGACTGCCTTTTTTTCAAATAACTCAGATTCATCTCATGTGTTTTGAATGCCCACTAAGTGCCAGGCACTACATAAGTTCACACACACCACCTTATTTAATTTTCACACAGCACCTGGAGGTAGATATTATCATGTCCATTTTATCATCAAAAAAACCAGAGACTGGAGATTAAGAGGCTTAGCTTACTCACATGTAGGTCTCCCAGCCCTACATCCAGTATTCCTCCTGCTGTAACTGCAGCCTCCAGTTCATTTGAGAACCCACACCAAGTTCAGCATGGTGATGGCACACAGCAGGAGGCCCATAAACACTGACTCAGAGAAATGATTATGCATCCTTGCACGTGTACCACTTATAAAAAAAAACCCTCTTGCTGGATTCCAGCATTATATGAGCTTTCTTACACCTTATCCGAAGAAGTTTACTAGTAAACCCAACTTAAACAACCCAGTCTCAGGACAAGGACATGGAGGTAGCTGGTTTTTACCTACTGGATCTCAATGAAAAGAACAACTACACTTAGACATGTCATCATTTGTCTACACTCTTTGACCACAGGTGATTCTGAAGAAGGAGGATATCAAGCTGGAGAGGGCTAGGTGAATTGCAGAATGAGCAAACCCATCAGGCACACAACTCCTGAGGCCAGACAGTGGTGAGTCCTGGAGGTGCTCTAAGGACAAATCATTACAAATTACCCACATTTTTTTTTCTCAACAGTGTGGTGAGTATTGTGGGCATAGTGTAGCCAGAAAGCCCCTCATCTCTGACATCTGGAATGAGGATTAACAAATAGGCAGGTGAAAAAGTCTATGATATCCTTGTATACTAACTGCATAGGTGCATTCTGAAAAGGCTGCCAACCGTGTCCAAATATCTACTCTACAACATGTCTCCTTCCATCTTCTTCCCCACTAACTGAACTCAAGTTTGGTCAGGGAGAACATGGAGATGCTTCAATTTCATGAAAGGTAGGTTCCCAGCCCAGACCCAGACTCAGATCCAGAGTTGAATCATGACTGGTTCATTCTTCTGGATGGGCAGGTAATGATTCAGGCTGATGAGACAGAAGAGGGAGTTTGTAAAGGGAGGGCCACCTCCCTGAATGGAAGGACCAAGCCGTGCCAGAAGAAAGCTTTTTGCTCCTATTCTTTCTCCCTTTCCGGTATGAAGACCTAATCGCTGGGGGTGGAGTGGCCATCTGGGACCATGGAAATCCAAGTACGAGATCCAGAGCTGACACACTAAAGACAGTGGGATAGAGAGAGCCTGGGACCCTGATGGCATTGTCAAGCAACTGAGTCAACCCCAACAACTGTCTACCTCCAGAGTTCTGGCATGTGAAAAAAAAATGAACTTCTTTGTTTAAGGCACTATGAGTCTGGTTTTCTGTTACTTGCAGCCGAAGCATTCCACTTGTAGAACCAGCCTTATCACAGCCTCTGCTCCCTGAGACCCCCATGCTGCTCTTGCTCTGGCCTGGGGGCCCCAGCACCAGCCCAGCAATGCCCCTTTCCCAGACACAAACCACAGGTGACATTTACTGAGTATGTATGATATGCCAGGGATGGGGCTAAGTGCTGTATACACATCAACTCCTTTAGTCCCGTGAAAAACAAAACCACAGGCCCCAAATGGCATTAGTACCTAATCTAATTCCAGCTTCAGCTTCCCCCCAGAAACATAGTTGTAACTAGCTAGTCAGGAAATTTTAAGCCAGTGCCAATGAATCTGCCACATGGGGGTCCCCTCCATCCCCCAAAAGTAAGATGGAGGTCATCAGCATGATAAGACCCCTTAAGGGAAAGCCACCTTGTCTGGAGCAATCCTTTTCTCTTGCTAAAAACTTTCTTGCCCCACTCTCCTTCTGTAAAAATGTTCTATTTTGTACATTGGAGCTCTCCTCTCCTTGCTGGATGGGATGCTGCCCGATTCATGAATTGTTCAAGAAAGCCAATTAGATCTTTAAAATTTGGGGCACCTGGCCGACTCAGTTGGTTAAGCAACTGACTCTTGATTTCAGCTCAGGTCATGATCTCAGGGTCATGAGATCGAGCCCACACTGGGCTCCATGCTCAGCGGGGAGTCTGGGATTCTCTCTCTCTCTCACTCTGCCCCTCCCCCCTACTCACGCATACTCTCTCTCTAAAAAAATAATAAATAAATACAATAAAATTTACTCAGTTGGATTTCTGTTATTTAACAGTCTTCATGTGAGGTAGGTGCTGTATTACCCTCATTTTACAGATGGGGAAATTGAGGCAGAAAAGCTTAAGTAATTTGCCTTAGTTGTGTCATTAAACTGTAGTGTCTCACCATTTCATTTCACTTGCTCCTCATTTCAAAAATAAGAGACATGGAGAAAAATATCTAATACACACCCACACACACTCAAAGTAGAAATTTCAAGAGAGAACTAAAGAAAATAACTGTGAAAGAAATACTCAGTAGGCTTCCCTGAGTCTTAAGCTCAAAAGGTCTCACTGAGTAGCAGCTAAAATTAATAACAAGAGACCTACCTTGATATTTTGGGGAATTTATTGACATTTTCTTTATATCTCTGCATCTTTCTTCACATAATATATTTTCGTAGGTGACCATATTTTAAGTCACAATATATTGTAGTCAAATCAGAAGGTACATAGGCTGACCATCAGGTTATACAACTAAAAGTAAATAATAAAAGTTCAAATGCAAGAATAGTTTGGGGCGCCTGGGCGCTCAGTCATTATGTGTCTGCCTTCAGCTCAGGTCATGATCCCAGAGTCCTGGGATCGAGCCCCGCATCGGGCTCTCTGCTCAGCGGGAAGCCTGCTTCTCCTTCTCCCACTCCCCCTGCTTGTGTTCCCTCTCTCGTTGTCTCTCTCTCTCTCTCTGTCAAATAAAAAAATAAATAAAATCTTTAAAAAAATGTAAAAATAATTCAAAAAATTTTTAAAGACTCCTTTTTTTTTTTTTTTTTTAATGCTTAGACCCAAGGGACACCTGGGTGGCTCAGTCATTTGAACATCTGACTCTTGATTTTGGCTCAGGGCATAATCTTGGGGTTGTGGGATCGAGCCCCATGTCGGCTCCATGCTCGGTGTGGAGCCTGCTTGGGATTCTCACTCTCTCTCTCCTTCCGCCCCTCCCCTGGTTCGCACACACACACACTCTCTCTCTCTCTCACAAAAAATAAAAATTTTAAAAAATGCTTAGATCCAAAAGAAAATAAAAGCTTCAATTGCAGGGATATAAAACACATATATTTTTGGAAATCCTAATCAAGAATAAATAGAGCAAAATCACTATATTTAGCAGCAGAGATTAGAGGTATGGGAGACTAGAAAACACTGTAGGGGAATATTACATACAACTCAAAAACTTTTTTGAAAAGAAAAACAGAATTACTAGAATGACTAGTCCTGGGTTCAATTGGTGTTTTGAGCATGTTGCTTGAACCATTTAAAGAACACACAATTTTTAATTACTTTAAACTTTTTCCACATCTTAAGAAATACAGAAAGCTTCCCAGTTCTATTTTCTAAGCTACTGTCATCCTTTGTACTTTGGGTAGATATTTATCAAGTCTCTACCATGTCAAAGACACTTGGCCAAGCACTGAGTTTTTGGTAGTAAACTTAAAGACAGACATGGCATCTACCATCATGGCACCCAAAGTCTATGGGAGAGACAAGAATAAACCAAAAATCACATTAGTAATTAGTTACAATACCCCTCTCCCAAGACCCCAGCACTAGCAATAATTAGTTACAATAAAGATCACTGCTATAAAGAAAGTTCAAAGTACTGTGAAAGGGAATAACCAGAAGAAACTTAAACTACTATATGTAGGTTGATGATTCAGGCAACATTTCCAGAAAGATGAGTCACACTTAGCAGGATAAAACAGAACAAGAAGAGATCTGGAAGGTAGCAGGAAGAGAATGTGCAAAGGTCCCAGGGCAGTAAAGGGCTTCATGGGTCAGAGGAGAGCTTCCCAGCCTATGTGCAGTGAACGGGTTTAAGGTTTGTTTCTGGTTGAGAATAAGTAATGTGAAAAATGTTGTGCCTGGAGCAGAGCAGGAAATGAGGAGCAAGCACATTCAGAGTTTAGTGGGCATTAGCACAGGGTATTAAACTTGAGAGCATGGTGATCTAATTGTGCTTTCAATTAAAAAAAATTTTATTTATTTATTTATTTATTTATTTATTTATTTATTTATTTATTTATTT
>NW_023270426.1:163752-193290 GCF_011800145.1 Mirounga leonina | reverse complement strand
TTTATTTATTTATTTATTTATTTATTTATTTATTTATTTATTTATTTTAGAGAGCATGTGCACACACACAAGTAGGGGGAGGGGCAGAGGGAGAGAGAATCCTCAAGCAGGCTCGCCAATGAGCACAGAGCCTGATGTGGGACTCAATCCCAGGACCCTGAGATCATGACCTGAGCCAAAATCAAGAGTCGGCTGCTCAACTGACTGAGCCACCCAGGCACCCTTTCTTTTTTTAATTTTTTAAAGATTTATTTATTTATTTTACAGAGAGAGAATCTAACTGTGCTTTTAAAAGATCACTATGTAACATCAAATCTTCTCAAACTCTTCCAAAGTATAGAAGAGGAGGGAACACTTACTTCATTCCATGAGATCAGCATTATTCTGTAACAAAGCCAGACAAAAACATCACAAGAAAACTATAAGCTTTATGAATATAGATGCAAAAGTCCTCTATAAAATACTAGCAACCTGAATCCAGTAGCACATTAAAAGGATTCTAGATCACAACCAACTTGGATTTGTACTGGGAATGGAAGGTTGGTTCAACATACATAAAATCAATCAATGTAACATACAGATAACAGAATGAAGGGGGAAAAACCCTACTGATATCTCAATTGATGTGGAAAAAGAATTTGACGAAATCCAACACCCTTTCATGATAAAACACTTAATAAACTCAGAATAGAAGGGAACTTCTTTAACAGGATAAACAGCATCTATGAAAAACCTATAGCTAACATCATCCTCAATGGTGAAAGCCAGAAAGCTTTCCACCAAAGATCAGGAACAAGACAAGGATGCCTGCTTTTGCCACTTATATTCAACATAGCACTGGCAGTTCTAACCAAAATAATTAGGCAAGAAAAAGAAATAAGAACATCAAAACTAGAAGAGAAGAAGTAAAATTGTTTCTATTCATAGATTTTATATATAGAAAATCCTGATAGATACATGCATACATACACACAAAACAGAGCTGATAAATTTAGCAAAGTTGTAGGATACAAGATCAACACAGAAAATCAGTTGTATTTCTATACACTAGAAGTGAAAAATCCAAAGAGGAAATTAAGAAAAGAATTCTATTTACAGTAGCACCAAAAAGAATAAGGTACTGGGGTGCCTGGGTGGCTCAGTCAGTTAAGCATCTGACTCTTGATTTCAGCTCTGATCTTGATCTCAGGGCTGTGAGTTCAAGTTCCATGTTAGGCTCCATGCTGGGTATGGAGCCTACTTAAAAAAAAAAAAAAAAGAATAAGGCACTTAGGAATAAATTTAGCCAATGAAGTGCAGGTCTTGTACACTGAAAACGATAAGATATTATTAAAAGAAATCAAGAAGACCTAAACAAATGAAAAGACATCCCATGTTCATGGAGCAGAAAACTAAATATTGTTAAGATGACAATACTCCCTAATGTGATCTACAGATTCAATGCAATCCCTCTCAAAACCCCAAAGACCTTTTTTTTTTTTTTTACAGATGGAAGCTATGGTCCTAAAATTCATATGGAACTGCAAAAGACCCAAGATAGCCAAAACTGTCTTGAAAAATAAATAACAAACTTGGAGGACTCATACTGTCCCATTTCAAAATTTACTACAAAGCTACAATAATCAAGCAAAGTGGAACTGTCATAGGACAGTCATACAGATCAATGGAATAGAACTGACAGTCCATAAATAAACCCATATATCTATGGCTAATTGGTTTTCAACAAGGGTGCCAAGGCCATTCAATGGAGAAAGAGTAGTCTCTTCAATAAGTGGTAGTGGGAGAACTGGACATCCCCATGCAAACTCTTACCTCACACCATACACAAACATTAACTCAAAATGGTTCAAAGACCTAAATTTAAGAGCTAAAGTTGGCAATGTTCTCTTAGAAGTGTTGGCAAGGATGCAGAATAAATTGGAACCCTCACACATGCTGGTGGGAATGTAAAATGGTTCAGCCACTTTGGCAGTTCCTCAATAAGGTAAATATAGAATTACCATATGATTCAGCAACTCCATTCCTCCATTGAAAATAGGTCCATCATTTGAAAACAGATATTCAAAAAATAATCATACACAAATGCTCAGAGCAGCTCTATTCATAACAGCCAAAAAGTAGAATTAACCCAAATGTCCACTGGAGGATGAATGGATAAACAAACTGTGGTATATTCATACAATGGAATATTGTTCAGCCACAAAAGGAATGAAATTTGGGTACATGTTATGACATAAACGAACCTTGCAAACATTATGCTAAATAAAATAAGCCAGACACAAAAGGCCACATATTGTATGATTTCACTTATATGAAATATCCCAATTTGGCAAATGCACTGGGACAGAAAGCAGATTAGCAGTTGCCGGTGGCTGAAGGTGGTGGAGAATGGGAAGTGACTGCTTAATAGGCATAGGATTTCTGTTTGGGGTAAAGAAAAAGTTCTGGAACTAGATAATAGTAATGGCTGTACAATATGGAGAATGTACTTAATGCCACTAAATCATACACTTTACATCAGTTTCAATGGTAACATTTTACGTGATGCGTATTTTGCATCAATATAGAAAAAATGCAAACCAAAATACCCCCAACTAATCAAGCAACTTACACTGTTTTTTACTGATTGCAAAACTTAATAAACAGACATTTTATGCAAAAACAAAAACAAAAACAAAAACAAAAATAACCAGCACACAAATCACCTTAGCTGTTATAAGGACAAAGGGTGGAACAGAAACCACAGCGGAGGTGGGCAGCCATGGGAAGTAGAGCCGAGAGGGAGAGAAGGAATGGATTTGGGAAATGCTTGGAAAATGATTCTGGACTCTGGCAAGGTAACTGGGGGAGGGAGAAGTGGGCACATTATCACAAGTTCAATTCTAATACCCAAACTTCATAGCTACAAGGACCAGTGTCACTTATGAAGAAAGGTCCTTAACATCTTCAATAAAACATTAGCAAATCCAATTGTGACACAGACTAAAAGAATAATATATGATGTCCCATGAGTATTTATTCTAGAATTGTAAGGTTGGCTCAGTGTTACAAAACTTGTTCATATAACTCAAAACTTTAATAGTCAAACTCAAAACATTAATAGTCAAACTCATTCATGTTAACCATCCTTCCCTTTCCCGCTGATATGAAATGTTTTGCTCCAATGATATGCTGTACTAAATTACATTATATCCTCGGGTCCATTTCAGAAATTTCCATTGTTTGATTGATTTGACTGTCTCATCCTTGCAACATGTAGTTTTCATTTTCATTACCATAACTTTATCATACATTTTAATATCTGACAGCCTACATCCCTCTTCTTTGAATTTTTTCTTTCTAAAATTTTCTTGGCTGTTTTTATATGTTGATTCTCTTAGATCAAATTTAGAATCATTTGGTCAAATTCCCAAAATAGTTCATCATGATTTTTTTTTTTTTTAATTTGACAGAGAGAGAGAGAGAGCACAAGTAGGCAGAGAGGCAGGCAGAGGGAGAGGGAGAAGCAGGCTCTCCACTGAGCAGGGAGCCCGACATGGGGCTCGATCCCAGGACTCTGGGATCATGACCTGAGCCGAAGGCAGCCGCTTAACTGACTGAGCCACCCAGGCGCCCCCATCATGATTTTTTAAAAAGATTTTATCTATTTACTTGAGAGAGAGAGAGAGAGAATGAGCAGGGGGAGGGGCTGAGGGAGAGGGAGAAGCCGGCTCCCTGCTGAGCAGGGAGCCCCACACAGAGCTCCATACAGGACCCTGAGATCATGACCGGAGCTGAAGGCAGATGCCTATCCGACTGTCATCACCATTTTGATGGAAATTGTAAAACATTCATAAATTGATTTGGAAAGAGTTGGCATCTAAAATAGCCAACCAGCTATCTCTGTGACATCACTATTTTGAACGATTTGTTACCTAAGTTAGAGAAGAAAAGTAGATTAGAACCTACACTTACCATGTGACATGATGGAGGATAAGGAGTCTAAAGATTTACGTATAGACAATGAAATCTTGCAAATACTAAAGGAAAATATGTGTGATGCTCGGAATGTGGCAGACCTTGCCAAGGTATGATACCAAAGACAGGTGCCATGAAGGAGAAGATAAAAACAAAACAAAACAAAACAAAACAAAAAACCCAAAAGACACATACATATACACAAAAACCAAAACAAAAAACAAAAAACCACCAAACCAGAATAAAATGGAGAAAGATTCTGCAATACGGTAAAGAGTTTAGATATCTAATGGAAAAGAGAAAAAAGTAACAGAACAAACAATTCACAAAGGAAGAATACAACTGTCTGATAAGCATATGAAAACGTCTTTCATTTCTTTAATTACATGAACCCAAATAAGTTAAAAACTACTAACTAACAGAGTAATAAGGTAGTTTTTTTTACCTGAAAATTTCCCAATATATAACTTAATTAACATTATAACAAATACTCAATGCAGGTTAAGGGGTGTTCTTACATACAGGAGTCTTAAAATTGCAAAGACACAGTTTACAAATGTGGTAATACAATATTATTTAAGATAGCAGAAAATTGAAAAGAATCCAAATTTCCAAAACTGGGGAATTTTATGAAAAAAATATGTTATGTCCTAAAAAGACGTTCACATAGCATAAAACTGTTACGTGAAAAATATTTGTATTCCATTTTTAAAAAACAAATAAAGAGAAAAAGGAAGGGGGGAAATCGGAGGGGGAGATGAACCATGAGAGACTATGGACTCTGAGAAACAAACTGAGGGTTCTAGAGGGGAGGGGGGTGGGGGATGGGTTAGCCTGGTGATGGGTATTAAAGAGGGCACGTTCTGCATGGAGCACTGGGTGTTATGCACAAACAATGAATCATGGAACACTACATCAAAAACAAATGATGTAATGTATGGTGATTAACATAACAATAAAAAATTTTAAAAAAAAGAATGCTTCCCATGTAACATAGCATATCAAAGAAGCCTAATTAGTTTAATCTCTCTTTTTATAAGGAGAAATAACAAATTCTTTTTCTTTAAAGTTTTTATTTAAATTCTACTTACTTAACATATATGGTAAAATTGGTTTCAGGTGTAGAATTTAGTGATTCATCACTTACATATAACAGCCAGTACTCATCACAACAAGTGCCCTTCTTAATACCCACCACCCATTTAGCACAACCCTGATCCACCTCCCCTGTAGCAACCCTCAGTTTGTTCTCTATAGTTAAGTCTCTTATGGTTTGCTTTTCCTTCCCCTATGTTCATCTGTTTTTTTTTTTTCTTAAATTCCACATATGAGTGAAATCATATATCTTTGAAACAAATAATATGTTAAAAATATGTTAAAAATATGTTAAAAAAAACAAATAGTATGTTAAAAAAATAAAAAGAAGATAGTAGGAAGGGAAAAATGAAGAGGGGGAAACCGGAGAGGGAACTGAACCATGAGAGACTATGGACTCTGAGAAACAAAGTGAAGGTTCTGGAGGGGAGGGGTGTGGGGGGATGGATTAGCCTGGTGATGGGTTATTAAGGAGGGCACGTTCTGCATGGAGCACTGGGTGTTATATGCAAACAATGAATCATGGAACACTACATCAAAAACTAATGATGTAATGTACGGTGATTAACATAACATAATAAAATTAAAATAAAGAATGAAAGAAAAAAAGTAAATTATATATACATACTTTTAAAACTTCAGATAGGATACATACCAAAATATTACCAGTGTTTATGGTACAAGGGCAATATTAAAGTAATTTAAGTTCTTTTTGGCTTCTCTAAGTCTTATACAAGTATGTATTACTTTTTCCAATAAGAATAAACAATTTTTTCCCATGGATTATTTTCACCTTTTCAAAGCAGGAAAAAATTTAGAAAAGAGCATGATAGTCCTTACTGTCACAGGTACCAACTGGAAATGTCCAGCTCTCAGGACACTGAAAGTAGCATTTTCAAACATTACTTGTGGCATGATAAATCAGTATGCAACTTCTGAACACCAATTTTGCAATGTTAAAGACTATACAACTTCATTTCCTTTGACCTTGTGAATCTATCCTGGAGAAATAGTTCAAAATACTGAAAAAGTTATGTACATAAAAATAAAAATTTTCGCTGTAATGCTCTTTGCAAAGGTGAAAAATTAGAAGCCAACCATAATGTCTTACATGAGGAGAGTGGTAAAATAAAATAGGATTACATCTACCGAGCAACTAGAAAGAAATTTTAGGGAAAAGCTAATTAACACATTGAGAGAAAACCAAGATAAAAGGCTGTTTATCAATTATCATTAGGATTATGAGGATAATTATGCTTATGATTGAAAATACTAGAAAGACATGTATGAAAATTACAGATGGCTGTTAGGATGTAAAATTATACATGATTATTTCTTCCCTTTTTTTTTAAAGGTTTTGTTTATTTATTTGAGAGAGACAGAGAGAAAGATGGGGCATGCTCATGTGTGAGTGGGGGGACGGGAAGAGGGAGAGAGAGAAGCAGGCTTTCCGCTGAGTAAGGAGCCCGATGCAGGGCTCGATTCCAGGACCCTGAGATCATGACCTGAGCCGAAGGCAGACACTTAACTGAGCCACCCAGGTGCCCCATGATTACTTCTTCCTTTTTTCTGTTTCCTGAATATAGTTATATTACTTTTATTCTTCCAAGAAATTATATATGGAAGAGGAATAGAAGAGGGAAGTTAGGTGGCAAGACAGAGAACATGATGGAAGGGGGACAATGGGAAGGGTCTGAAGCAGAGAAGGGAGAACGTTGGTTCGCCTGGTGGGGACCTTGGAAAGTGGGGCTGACACCATTTCTAGTCTGGCCAATGAGCTGATAGTGATGGCTTAACCTGGAGTGAGGACAGTTTGCATAGCATGTCAAGAATAACCTAGATGGGGGGACGTAGGGGTGGCTCAGTTGGTTAAGTGTCTGCCTTTGGCTCAGGTCGTGATCCCAGGGTCCTGGGATCGAGTCCCGCGTCGGGCTCCCTGCTCAGTGGGGAGCCTGCTTCTCCCTCTCCCTCTGCTGCTCCCCCTGCTTCTGTTCACTCTCTCTCTCTGACAAATAAATAAATAAAATCTTTAAAAAAATTACCTAAATGGGGAAATGTCCAGCTCTCAGGACACTGAAGCTGCCTGCCCGTGTCCAGCACTGTTTTCCCAAGTAGCTACCACTGAGTGATGGTCATGGGAAGAGGGGCCCCACCCAGGACAGCCCGAATCCAGTGGTTCCCTGATAAGCGACTGGATGTGGGTCTTCTGGCCAACGCTCTCCTGCGAGGTTTCTGGCTTAGAATTGCTACAGACCCAATAGCAATGACTCTGACTTTCAAGCTCAGTGAATAACACTGTTTTACATGCTTGGATGCTAAAAGCACTTTTTTTTTTTCTTCCTCCTTGAAATGAAGGCATTAAAAATAATGCTCATTAAAGTCAACTCAGACAGGATAATTAAAGGCACAACTGTCCCGGCCTAAACACAGCTTTCAAACTCAAAAGATGGCGCACCTCCCCCACCCCACCCCATCCTTTTACTTATGATTTTTCCTAATTAGAGAAGGGGCCTGAGAAACAGGGAGGCTTTTGTTGTCTGGTCTTAATAAGTTGCTAAGAAGATTTATACATAAAGCATCCTCTTCCACATCCTGAGACAAAAGCGCTGGCACGGGAGCCCATCCCTTGCTGTTTAGCTGGTGATGTGAAATGAACGCTGTTGACTGTGTCCAAACAATCCTTGCACTAGAATCAGCCTACTGGTCATCACTCAACATTTGCGGGCACCTACTACTGTATGCCTGGCACTGTTTGTTTGGTAACAAAAGAGATCAAGGTTTGACGTCTCCCAAGAGTGTCTGCCTCACCCCAGCAAATATAAAGATACCTGGGTCCAGGTTCTACCTCATCGCCTCACATTAAGATCCACTCACCAAGAAAGGCAGCCTCCCTGAGCAAGCCCCAGAGAACAAGCAAGGCTTATCTGGGTGTGGTGACTGCACACTCTCATGGGTCTAAAGGGAAATAAGGCACAAGATTCAGATTCTGAGCCCTCCCATTCCCACCACCCCACCGCCAAAACGGGTCTCAAGCAGGCCCAGGATGTGGCCATCTGGTAGTACGTGGGAAGTGTCAATTTCATATATCAAGCATGGCTCCGACTGCTAGTGGTCCCCCCGGTGTTCATTTTCCCCTTCTTCTATATTAAGAAACATTTTAGAAGGGCATCCACACTACATTTCCCAGGCTCCTTTGCAGTTAGGTGTGGCGATAAATCTAGTTTATGGCCAAAGGCACATGAGCAGAAGTGATGAGAGCAGCTTCCTGGGCATGATCTAAAAGTAATTTCTTTTTTTAATTTTTAATTTTTTTAAAATTTTATTTTATTATGTTAGTCACCATACATTACATCATTAGTTTTTGATGTAGTGTTCCATGATTCATTGTTTGCATATAACACCCAGTGCTCCATGCAGAATGTGCCCTCTTTAATACCCATCACCAGGCTAACCCATCCCCCCACCCCCTCCTCTCTAGAACCCTCAGTTTGTTTCTCAGAGTCCATAGCCTCTCATGGTTCATCTCCCCCTCCGATTCCCCTGCCCTCATTTTTCCCTTCCTATTATCTTCTTTTTTTTAACATATAATGTATTATTTGTTTCAGAGGTACAGGTCTGTGATTTTTTAAAAAATATTTTATTTATTTATTTGAGAGAGAGAGCACAAGCGGGGGAAGGGGTAGAAGCAGAGGGAGAAGCAGGCTCCCCACTGAGCAGGGAGCCCAATGTGGGGCTCGATCCCAGGAGCCTGGGATCATGACCTGAGCCGAAGGCAGACGCCTAACTGACTGAGCCACCCAGGCACCCTCCTGGGCATGATCTTAAGGCCAAGGTGCATGTCCCCCCCCTTCCCTTTCTTGCTTCCCACGGGCTAAGCGATGATGCCATGGCAAGAGCTGGGGCAGCCATTGGGGGCCATGGGATGACCCATGTGTTGATGGTAGAGCCACAGAACATTGGGAACCTGGGTCTCACTATACTCACTGCTTGAACAATCACACAGGAGGAAAACTTCTGTCTTGTTCTACTATAGTATTTGGGGGTCTAAGTTACAGCAGTCTAATTTGTAGCTGAACACATGGTAGCTTAAATTAATAGATATGTTAATAAAAATAGCCAACATGTGTTGACTACATATAGCATGCAATGTGCTAGGTGCTCTCTCAATATATATGATCTCATTCGATTCCGCACAATAAACCCTGTTTGGTAGTTACCCTCAGTCCTCTTTTATAAATGGGGAAACTGAGGCCTGAGGAGGTAGGGGACATTACAATGATTTGGTGACAGAACCAGGGCTTAAACTCGTCTTTGAACTCAGCTTAGGGCTCTTCCCATTACCTCATGCTGGGTCCTTACTCTAAGTTAGGTACGTTTTCTTTCCACATAGTTGTTTTTGAGAACATACAACTTCTTAAATCAAGATTAATTCTGAGCACAAATAACATCAGGAATTATAGATCTCTGTTTTATTAAAACCAAATCCTGGTAGAACTCAATTTTCGACTTTTATTACACTGACTGCTTTCAAAGCAATTTTTTTTTCTGTTTATAAAGGGAAAAAAGGGGGAAAACTTTGAATCTATTGAACAACTATTTACATTTTAAGAACTGGTATTTTCGAGACATAATCCCCCAAAGGAGAAACATAAGATCCCCATTTCCTTGTTAATCAGTAACATTATTAACCTCTTTTCCTTACCACCTGAATTTTACCTCAAAACGCTTTGATCTTTGATATAATTGTTTACCTAGAAATTCCAAGAGAATCATAAACAAAGAATTCAGTAATATGGTGACACAAACAAATGAATATAGAAATCAAGAGCTTTCCTATATAAAAACAATAACCAAGTTATTGTTTCTAATGGAAGAAAAATCCTACTTCTATTCTATTCTATCCTATCCCATTCTAAAATAGCAGATACCTAGGAATAAATTTAATAAGAAATTTACAATATCTATGTGATGAAAAAGCTTAGGTCTCCTTTCTTTTTTTTTTAATTTTTATTTGTTTAAGTAATCTCTACACCCAACGTGGGGCTTGAAATCATGACCCCAAGATCAAGAGTCGCATGCTGTTCCAACTGAGCCAGCTGGGAGCCCCCCAAAAAGCTTCAGCCTTACTTATAAGAGATGCAAAAGAAGGTTTGAGCCATTCGAGAAACAGACCCTGTTGTTGGACAGTAAAATTAAACATCATAAAGGTATCAATTCTTCCTGTGTTAACCTTTAAAGTCAACACAATTCACACACACAAACAAATACCACCAGATGTTTCTTTTAACTAGACAAACTTAATCCTAAGCTCATATGGGAAGCGAAACAGGCAAGACTAACCAGGAAAATTTTTCGAAGAGGAGTAACAAGTTAGGAACAGCCCCATCACACATTAAAACAAATTATAAAGTTTTGGTAATTACATAGCATTGACACATGTATAGAAAGATCAATGGGACACAATACAAAGTCCTAAAAACAGATGAAGCCCTGTACAGGAATTTAATTTATGAGAGAGGTGACATCTCAAGGATGGAATACGATAGTTGCAACAACTGAATAGCCATACGAAAAAAAAAAGCTGGATTCACAGTTCATACTTTATGCAGGATAAACTGCAAAGAGATTAAAGATTAAAAGGTAAACATGAGACCATAAAATGGTCTAAGAAAAACCAAGGGAAAGTTATTTTAGAAACTCAGAATGGCGAGGCTCGTTCTAACCCAGTAGACATAAAATGATAACACGGACTATATGAAAAGTAAGAATGTCTACACATCTAAAAACTACCATATGCAGAATCAAAAGACTAATGATACACAGGGAAAAAAAAATACATTCAACTCATTTTACAAAGAGCTTTCGTCCCTCATACACAAAGAACTCCTACATACTGTTAGGGAAAAGCCCAACAACTTAATAGAAACAAAGGCAAAATGAGGACACAATAACACACTAAGGTGAGTATAAAAGGAGCATAAAACAGTACACTTTGATAATAGGCAATTTGTCAATGTCCATCAACATTAACAATGCAGGGGGTGCCTGGGTGGCTCAGTCTGTTAAGAGTCTGACTCTTGGTTTTGGCTCAGGTAGTGATCTCAGGGTCATGGGATTGAGCCCCGCGCTGGGCTCCACGCTCAGCGGGACCTGCCTGAGATTCTCTCTCTCCCTCTCCTTCTGCCCCTTACCACTTGCCCTCTAAATAAATAAATAAATAATAAAATATTTTTAAAAATTAACAATGTAGGTATCCTTTGACCAACGATTTCCACTAGGAATTGATCAGCTGGATGTCTACATGTACGGGAAATGGTGGATACATAAGCTTATTCCATGGTACTGCTTCTAATGGCAGGAGAGTAGTCATAACCTAAATGTCCATGAGGAGGGGACTGACTAAAGAGACCAGGACACATCCATGCAAAGGAATACTATACAGCAGGAAAAACAGACAAGGAAGCTCTTTCTATACCAATAGGGAAAGATCTCCAAAGTGTATTGTTAAGTGAAGGAGACAGGTGGAGTGCAGTGTGTGCTGTGTGTTTGTGGGTCGTAAAAAAAGGGAAAAGAGATACAGAAGTCCCCCTTATCTGTGGGAGATCTGTTGCAAGGCCCCCAGCGGATGCCTGAAACTGCAAATAGTACTGACCCCTATGGCCTATGCTTCTTCCTATACATACACACCTATTATAGAGTTTGACTTATAAATCAGGCACAGTAAGATAACTAGTACTAAAAAGGGATGATTGTAACAACACATTGTAATGTGTACGTGAATGTGGTTTCTCTCTTCCTGAAAATATCTTATTGTCCTGTATTCACCCTTCTTATGATGATATCAGGTGATAAAATGCTTGCTTGAGGAGGGGAATGATGCAGGTGTTGTGATGTGTTGTGATGTGGCTTTAGTTAGGCTACTAGGAATGACCTTCTGACAATCCGTCAGATCACCGGCTTCCAGACTTCAGGGGACCGCAGGTAACTGCAGATAAGGGGTGGGGGAACGACTGTATACACAAAAATAAATATTTATATATGTATAAAAAAATCCCTGGATGTGTACTGAATACAACCAAAGCACTGGGGTCCTGTGAGGAAGAAAACTGGGCATCCAGAAAACCATATATACAGCATGCCCTACATACATCAACATATTACATTTTTTTTCAGCCATTAAAAAAACAAACATGTTGGAGCACTTTTTTTCTTATCTCACTGACCCACTCACACAAGGTACTTCCTGTATATTATGGTGCTCTTATAAGTGCTTTGGGAGACTGTGATGTGGATTTGGAATTTTATCCAATTCTGTTAATGGCAACATTCATCCTCAAGTACCCAAGCTTCATCGAGACTTGGAATCTGCTCCTTAATGAAAAATTTTCAATTCCAGAGGCACCTGCCTGGCTCAGCCCATAGAGCATGTGACTCTTGATCTCAGGGTCGTGTGTTCAAGTCCACGTTGGGAGTGGAACCTACTTAAAATTAAATTTTTTTTTCAAAAATTAAAAAAGTTTCAACTTCGACAGAATCGCAGAGCACAGAGCTACTAGGGATTTAAAAAATTTTTAATTTATTCTGAGACAGACAGTGTGTAAGCAGTGGGTGGGCAGAGGGAGAGAGAGAATCCTCAAGCCGACTCCCTGCTGAGCATGGTGCCTGACATGGGACTCGATCTCACGATCCTGAGATCATGACCTGAGCTGAAATCAAGAGTTGGATGCTCAGTCAACTGAGCCACCAAGGCACCCCGGATTCTCTCTCTTTTTTTTTTTTTTAAAAGAAATGGTACTTGAAATTCCTTTTTTTTTTTTTAAAGTAAGCTCCATGCCCTACATGGGACTTGAACTCACCAGCCTGAGATTAAGAGTCACATGCTCTATGGACTGAGCCAGCCAAGCTGCCCCAGAGATACTAGGATTCTTTTTTTTTTAAATTTTTTTTTAATTTATTTATTTGACAGAGAGAGACACAGCGAAAGAGGGAACACAAGCAGGGGGAGAGGGAGAGGGAGAAGCAGACTCCCAGCTGAGCAGGGAGCCCGATGCGGGGCTCGATCCCAGGACCCCGGGATCATGACCTGAGCCGAAGGCAGACGCTTAACGACTGAGCCACCCAGGTGCCCCGATACTAGGATTCTTAAGACCCATATACTTAGGGGTGGCCAGTCCATCTTTTCAACCAACCAACTTGCCATGATGAAGATGAAGGCAAAGATGATGATGATGATGGATATTCCCTTCTGCTCCACTCTCCTATGCAAGTGTGACATCAACCGCCTCTTTACGGTGCCTTCAGCAAGCTGCCTCTGTGCTGGTCTAGCCAGATCCCACTGGGGGTCCGCATCCTTCTCCTGTACAGCTGCAATCCACACCCTGCCCCGCCGCCCCCGCCCCACATGGGAAACACAGACCCTAACACGTCACTCCTCCTGTGTAATTCGCCTCGGCTCAGCACACACTCCCATCGGAGAAACTCCCAACTCCATTTCAAGCCATTCCAATCAACAGATCACGGGTTTCACTTGACAAAACAATTCTCCTGGGTATTCAGACAATAAACAGACAAGAACAGCGACGGCATTTTTGCAAAGGAAATGTAACCAGAAAGTGACTCGAGTTGTGAAAGGACTATTATTACATAACCACACGAATTAGAACAAATTGGCATTGGTACAGATTTTTTTTTTAAAAAGGTGCTCATGTAACCAAACTGTTTTGTGTATGATATAGGAGAAAAGCAGATTGTGTTGGCATAACTAGTTATTTGGAAGACCTTCAAGTTGGATCTTCTCCTCGCTCCGTGTACCATAATAAATTACAGATTTTAAAAAGTTAAGTATAAACATAAAGGATGCCTCTATGTTTTCCCTCAGCTTTCATAATTCTGCAGCAAACACGTATTCCTTTTGTAATAAGAGAATGAACAATAAAGGTAAAAAAATAAATTAAGCCTTATATAAACCAGAAAGAAGGAAAGAGAGGTGAATATTTAACTGATATCAGGTGGGAATTTCTTTTTTTTTTAAGATTTATTTATTTGAGAGAGAGAGAGCACGTGCGTGCTGCACACACAAGTGGTGGGGAGGGGCAGAGGGAGAGAATCCTCAAGCAGACTCCGGGCAGAGCGCGGAGCCCAAACGTGGGGGGGGGGGGGGCGGACCCTCCCTCTCACAACCCTGAGATTATGACCTGAGCTGAATCAAGAGTCAGATGCTCAACCGACAGCCACCCGGGCCCCCCTCGGTGGGACTTTCTCAGCAAAATAGCAATGATACAAAGAGATCAACAAAATTGATGCATTAAAAAATTTCCAGTGATATACATTAAAAAACCCCATGAATATAAAAAGGCAAGTGACAAAGTGAGAAAAACATTTGCAACAAACATAACAAAGGATTACTGTCCTTAAGATATTAAAAATATCGAGGCGCCTGGGCGGCTCAGTTGGTTGGGTGTCTGCTTTTGGCTCAGGTCATGATCCCGGGGTCCTGGGATCAAGTCCCGCATCAGGCTCCCTGCTCAGCGGGGTGTCTGTTTCTCCCTCTCCCTCTGCTGCTCCCCCTGCTTGTACTCTCTCTCTCTGTCAAATAAATAAATAAAATCTTTTAAAAAAAGATATTAAAAATATCTTGCAAATCAGTAAGAAAAACCCTAAAATTCCCTGCTTCCTCACCGCAAAAACAATTCTAAATAGAACTAAGACCATCTAATAAACATATGGTTGGTAATAATAATTTTAAAAACTGCAGAGATAAAACCATGAGGCACCCTCTCTTGGGCCTATTTGGTAACACTGAACCATTCATTATGGAATATGTTGACCAGGATACAGGGATGCAGGTCCTTCCAGGCACAGCTGGTTCTGAGAAAGGCACTGTACTCTGTGTGTGGGGCTTAGAAATGTCCACTACCTCTGACTGTCTCCTTTCACTCCCCAAAGTCTGGCCTAAAGAAATTATCAGAAATAAAAGAAAAGGCAAGGATGTTTATCACAGCGACTTCAAATAGCAAAAATTTGAAGTTAACCCTAATGGCCAAAAAGTTGAGAAAATTCTCCCTCAAATATGGATTATCATGCCCCTCTCTCCCAAAAGGTTTTCCTTACAGAACAAAAGAAATACCCCCCCAATTAAACTCTGTATAGTAATCCTATTATTGAAGATAGTGTGACAATTTTATTCTAAGACTGCTGTACCTGTATCATAGGATAAAGCAAGTGAATTTGCTGTTGTTGAGAGGCAGGATTTTCAGTATGAAAAAGACCATGTTAAATGAAAACCCAGCAGGCCTAACTTTGAATTGAAAATAGCGGCATGATCTGAGGAAGCATTTTATCTTAAGAACAAATAAACATCTTCTAGTTCTTTCCACTGAAAAGGCCAAAGACAAAAATGACTAACCCAGTACCAGTGGGTTACCCACAGTGTCCAGATTATAGTCTCTATAAACTTCCTAATTAAAGAAATATACAAGCTGAATCTGGACCATCTTGTCATTGTCAAAGCAAAGGAAATGCAGAAACAACTAAGGTCCTGTCAAAAGGACTCATGGCTCACCTTGAAGAGGTTCCCATTAGCCAAAGACAGGACCCCTTAAACATCAATAAAAATAAGTTCAAGGGATTAAAATATACCAAAGATGTTTAAATGCATGTCATAAAGGTACTAAGAAAGAGAACTCAGCGGTCACCTTGCAGGATGCTAAGGAGGAAACTCATTATTTTGAAAACTGGTAAATAATTGGGGGAAAAAACATATATTCTGCTCTTCTTAAGTGTATTCTACCACAGGTTAACCCAAACAGTTGATCTTTACAGAAGTATTCCAGCTAACAAATAAAGAAGAGCAGAATTAGACTATCACCATTTTACAAATCCCTAATAAAATAACGGATCTGGGCAAGGACCATCAATGTCTGTTGACATCACAAAAGAGACACATTCCACTGTGTGCTTCCTGGTGCAAGCACACACCACTGCTTGGTAAGTATTCTTCCCCCCAAAACCAACCCTGAATCTCATCAAGCCTCTAAATCTACCCACCAATTTACAGGAAATAGAGGCAGAGGAACATATTAAATGACACCGCAGGAATGCAATCATCAAAATCCAGACTGTGGGAAACTCTGCAGGACAAACGTCCAGTTTCTTCAATAAATACATCGCAAGGAAAACTGAAAGAGAAGGACGTAGAACCTATAGATCAAAAGAGACTTAAGGGATATAAGAGCTGTATCAACCAATCACTAATTTGGATCCTGATTTAAACTCTTTTAAAAAATCATGAAAAAATGGGGGAAACTTGAACACCAACTGTATATTTAATTGATATTAAGTATTTGCTAACTTTATTTTTATTTTTTTAAGAGAGAGTACGAGTGGGAGGAAGGGCAAAGAGAGAGGGAAAGTATCTTAAGCAGACTCCATGCTGAGCATCAAGCTCAACGAGGGGCTCGATCTCACAACCCTGAACAGAAATCAAGAGTTGGATGCTTAACTGGATAAGCCACCCACACACCCCAGTATTTGCTAACTTTAAAATCTTTGAGGTGCAATAAATGGTATTTTGGCTATGTTTTTTAAAAATGCATTTGACTTTTAAATAGTTATACTGAAATATTTACCACAAAAAAAACTATGATGCCTATAACTGCTTCCAAATAATCCAGGTGGTTAATAGGTGGGAGTTGAGATGCAACAAGATTCCAGTGATTATGATTTGCCAATTGTTGAAAACCAGTGATTGGTACCTGGAGTTCATACTATTCTATGAAATGTTTACAATTTTCCAGAATAAAAGATTTTTAAAACATTGAAAATTAGATTTTTTTCCAAAAGAATTTAAAACATGAGGAAATGCTCAAGATATGGCAATGGTGGGAAAAGCTACAAAACTATTATGTAGTGTAATCTCAGTCTTACACATACATCAAGAATTCTGAGGCAAAAAGTAGAAAATTCAACATAATTGTTATCTCTTTATGGTGGTTGTGTTGGGTGGTTTTTATTTCTATGTATTTTGTTTTCTACACTTAGTAAGCCTTACTTTATAATTACAGAAATATATTTTTGAAAGCATTTAACTTGGAATTTGTCAAGGAAAACCAAGTTGTTATGCTCGCCGTGTGTTTATTTCTATTTCTGTCTAATCACTTCCAACAGTCTCTGGAACTGCTGTGAACCCAGAGACCCTCACTGTGCCGAGAATCCCCAGACTTGATAAAATAAACAACGTTCAGTAGACCTAATACGGAAGCACCTTTCTTGGGCCAAGGCTTCATGGAGCCCCCGAGTCTCTACCCCAAGGGAAAGAGAATCAAGTGGAAAATAATCCCTTGCAAAGATGAGCACAGCAGTGCCCCTCCCAGCAGGGGACAGCTGGTCCCAGCTCAGGGCCCGACAGGGGCCCCCAGCCCACGGGGACAGAGCAGTACCAGGCAGTGGGCCCATGACCATTAGCCAAGACGGGCATGGGATCTGTGCCAACACACACAAAACCTGTAAAGAAAGCTCTGTCAGTGAAAACAAACCCAAATAACCTAGGAATCCTAACTAGGAAACATAATTTGTGCTACCAGAAGAGGCTCTGCGAGGAGGTGCAGTGGTAAAGACGTTCATTTCATTGGGAGTGACCACTGTCCTCTCTTTAGTAAAGATTCACTTTTAAGATTCAAACTGTTGTGAAAGCCTGGCTTCCAGAACGCTCCACCATCTAGTCTGACCAATCTACCCCCTACCTAGCTGCCTTGGGTTCTAATGAAAACAGACATACCCATGGAACCCACTTCCTTCCTTTTCTTGCCTTATACCTGCTCCCCTCAGAAAAAGAAATGGACTTTTTTTTTTTTTTGTCCTTTGCATTTTTTAAAAGGTCTTATCAACTCTACCGACCCTACGTCATTAGGACCTGGGGGGTGGGGAAAATTAAGTCCCAGGCTTTGTTGATGCCTGGTTTGCAGTCCCCTGGGGAGGGAAGTCAGACGCCCAAGATCACCCGACCCCCTTCTCCACATTTTGCGATAGTCAAGCTTGGGTGTGTGTGTGGGGGGCTGTGGATAGGGTGTCTCAGTTCATACAAGCGTATTTTTTAAAAAACTTAAGGGTAAGGAGATGAAGAGGAGCGATTGCCATGGGAAAGTCCGGACGGCACCTCCTTGAAGAGAGCTGTTCTCTAAGGGAGGCAGGCGGGCAGAAACCAGCTGCTGCACCTGGTTTTGGCAGCCGGACCTAGAGTGTGGAGATGGGAACTGGCTGCAGCCCAGGGGCTGGATTCCCGGTGCTGCCTCACCCCTTGGGGGCGGGTCACTTCCCCTGATCTTCCAGCCAAAGGACAATCCAGGGAGCTGCAGGGTGTGTGCCCAGGGTGCTCACCATTGTTATCAGGCGGGGCCATCTCTGGTCACCCCTCCTGACTGTAATGACCATTTCCACCACAGGGGGCAGCAGCAGCAAAAGAGGCCAGTGGGCCCCACGCTGGGGAGAGGGGGGGATGGGGGCGGGGCAGGGACCAGGGGGCTGACCACTCCCTATGCCCCTGCTCTCCCAAACGGGGCTGGAGCAGGAGCCAGGCCGGGGCGGCACAAGGCAGTCCCACCCAGGGAAGGGCCACTTGGTGGCGTGGTTAATGGGTACTGCTCTTGGAAAATACAGCACCAATTTTTAATAGTTTGGACAACTGTGGAAGCACTTTGGGACATTTAAAAACTTTCTCTACTCTGGGGGCACCTGGGTGGCTCGGTCGGTTAAGCCTCGGACTCTTGATGTTGACTCAGGTCATAGTCTTAGGGGTCGTGAGATTGGCCCGTGTTGGACTCTGTGCTGAGCATGGAGCCTGCTTAGGATTCTCTCTCCCTCTCCCTCTGCCTTCCCCCGTCCCTGGCTCAAATTCACACATGCATGTGTGCATGCACTCTCTCTCTCAGGAAGAAAAAAAAATTAAAAATTAAAAAAATTTTTCTCTACTTTGGAGAGATGAGGGTAGCCAACATGCCACAGTTTACACAAAGTCACCTCATCCGAAAGTTCCTTCAAGCTCTGTGACCTCGGCAATTTGCCCCGCCTCTCTGGGCCTCAGTTTCCCCTTCTCTGGGCCTCAGTTTCCCCTTCTGTGACACAAGGAAGAGCATAGCATTTACCTCAGGGGGTCTGTGAGAGGACTGAGGCTGTGGGCCTGAGGCAGTCTTGGCAAACTGTTCAAAATAACAGGAATTCAACACAAATTCAAGAAGACACTGAAGGAAAATGTTGGGGGCGGGGATGCCCAAACACACCCACCTGCCCCTGCAGATGTGGTTCTCAGTGGGTGAGTTAGCTCAGCGCTGGACTCCTGGCACATAGGAGGTGCTTATTCCATATTCCGGAAGGAGTTAGGATAAAAGCAGCCACACAAGCAACACTTGCTCTGTGCTGTGCATGGTAAACATTTCCATGTAATTTAAAACTCGTTCTATGACCACAATTTCACAGATGGTACTGAGTCTCCAAGAGGTTAAGTCCCGGGTCTCTCCCCGCAGCAATCAGCCCCAATCCCCAACACAGCTTTTAAATAAAAGCAGCTGAGGCATGTACCCAGGTCAGTAATGAAAACTCAACATTCTTCTGTCATTGATATGACTTATAGGGAGCTTTTCCTATTGATTCCTTTTATCTTTGCATTTGAGGCTCACATAAACCTGTATGCATTTAACTTATTTCGGTCATTTAAAGAAATAAAGAACAAAAGAGAAGCGTCTGTATTAAATCAGATGCAATAAGAGGAAACATTTTTTAACAAAATATTAAGTTAAGAGCTTCGAGTTCCTACAAATCACCCCCATTGAGCTCTGAAATCCCTAAATTACTATTGTTGGGCTCTTCAATATTCCCCATCCATCACAGCTAATGAAAATACAAAACCAGACCAAAGAGTGGTGGAAAATTTAACTTTGTTCCGACTCTGCTCTACTGAAACAACAAAAACAAACAAACAAAAAATCAAACCCCTCCAGGATGTAGCCAATTTCACTACAAATTACAAGTCCGATCCTTTCAACAATTAAACGCTCGTCTGAGAATAATTCCCAAATCAGATTTCCCAGATTCCTCTTTAACAAACGTCCCCACGGTGCCCTCTTCAGAACTAGAGCCAAAGTGGAAACTGGTGTGAAAATTAGTGAGCATTTACGAACAGAAGAAAAAGGAGAGAAACGGGAGGGCAGGATTTGCTCTGTATTTGGTGTAATTAGCAAAGCAGGACCAGCTGAAGGCTGGCACCGTGTACCTTGCCCCAATGCTCGGGGAGGGGGAAAATGTTCAAAGGGCCCAGTAAGTGGGTGGTTAGGTGCAATTTCACGCCTCACTACCCAGCTAAATAAAGGGAAATATTTTTTTAAGTGTAATTGAACTTTAGACGCCCCGATGGGCTGTTTTGCTCTGGGGATCCCACTTCTTTGGAGAGCCACCGCATACTTTCTAGCCCCGACCAGGGGTTTGACATCAGGCTAGGTGATATGTGAGTCAAAGAAAGATTTCTTTCTGCTCTCGCTGGAGAATATACAAACATTCCGAACTTTAAGTGTTTGTGAAAACTCTGCTTTTTTTTTTTTTTAATATTTTATATTTATTTATTTATTTTTATTCTTATGTTAATCCCCATACATTACGTCATTAGTTTTAGATGAAGTGTTCCATGATTCATTGTTTGTGCATAACACCCAGTGCTCCATGCAGAATGTGCCCTCCTCAATACCCACCACCAGGCTAACCCATCCTCCCACCACCCCTCCCCTCTAGAACCCTGTTTGTTTTTTAGAGTCCATCGTCTCTCATGGTTTGTCTACCCCTCCGATTTCCCCCGCTTCATTCTTCCCCTCCCGCTACCTTCTTCTTCTTTTTTTTTTTTCTTAACATATATTGCATTATTTGTTTCAGAGGTACAGATCTGAGATTCAACAGTCTTGCACAATTCACAGTGCTTACCAGAGCACATACCCTCCCCAGTGTCTATCACCCAGTCACCCCATCCCTCCCACCCCACCCCCCACTCCAACAACACTCAGTTTGTTTCCTGCGATTAAGAATTCCTCATATCAGTGAGATCATATGATACATGTCTTTCTCTGTTTGACTTATTTCACTCAACATAATACCCTCCAGTTCCATCCATGTCGTTGCAAATGGCAAGATCTCATTCCTTTTGATGGCTGCATAATATTCCATTGTATATATATACCACCTCTTCTTTATCCATTCATCTGTCGATGGACATCTTGGCTCTTTCCACAGTTTGGCTATTGTGGACATTGCTGCTATAAACATCGGGGTGCACGTACCCTTTCGGATCCCTACTTTTGTATCTTTGGGGTAAATACCCAGTAGTGCAATTGCTGGATCATATGGTAGCTCTATTTTCAACTTTTTAAGGAGCCTCCATTCAGTTTTCCAGAGTGGCTGCACCAGCTTGCTTTCCCACCAACAGTGTAGGAGGGTTCCCCTTTCTCCGCATCCCCGCCAACATCTGTCGTTTCCTGACTTGTTAATTTTAGCCATTCTGACTGCTGTGAGGTGGTATCTCATTGAGGTTTTGATTTGGATTTCCCTGATGCTGAGCGATATTGAGCACTTTTTCATGGGTCTGTTGGCCATTTGGATGTCTTCTTTGGAAAAATGTTCATGTCTTCTGCCCATTTCTTGATTGGATTCTTTGTTCTTTGGGTGTTGAGTTTGATGAGTTCTTTATAGATTTTGGATACTAGCCCTTTATCTGATATGTCATTTGCAAATATCTTCTCCCATTCTGTCGGTTGTCTTTTGGTTTTGTTGACTGTTTCCTTTGCTTTGCAAAAGCTTTTTATATTGATGAAGTCCCAATAGTTCATTTTTGCCCTTGCTTCCCTTGCCTTTGGCGATGTTTCTAGGAAGAAGTTGCTGTGGCTGAGGTCGAAGAGGTTGCTGCCTGTGTTCTCCTTTAGGATTTTGATGGACTCCTGTCTCACATTGAGGTCTTTCAACCATTTGGAGTCTATTTTTGTGTGTGGTGTAAGGAAATGGTCCAGCTTCATTCTTCTGCATGTGGCTATCCAATTTTCCCAACACCATTTGTTGAAGAGACTGTCTTTTTTCCATTGGACATTCTTTCCTGCTTTGTCGAAGATTAGTTGACCATAGAGTTGAGGGTCCATTTCTGGGCTCTCTATTCTGTTCCATTGATCTATGTGCCTGTTTTTGTGCCAGTACCATACTGTCTTGATGATGACAGCTTTGTAATAGAGCTGGAAGTCCGGAATTGTGATGCCACCAGCTTTGCTTTTCTTTATCAACATTCCTCTGGCTATGCGGGGTCTTTTCTGGTTCCATACGAATTTTAGGATTATTTGTTCCATTTCTTTGAAAAAAGTGGATGGTATTTTGATGGGGATTGCATTGAGTGTGTAGATTGCTCTAGGTAGCATTGACATCTTCACAATATTTGTTCTTCCAATCCATGAGCATGGCACGTTTTTCCATTTCTTTGTGTCTTCCTCAATTTCTTTCATGAGTATTTTATAGTTTTCTGAGTACAGATCCTTTGCCTCTTTGGTTAGATTTATTCCTAGATAGCTTATGGTTTTGGGTGCAATTGTAAATGGGATCAACTCCTTAATTTCTCTTTCTTCTGTCTTGTTGTTGGTGTATAGGAATGCCACTGACTTCTGTGCATTGATTTTATATCCTGCCACTTTACTGAATTCCTGTATGAGTTCTAGCAGTTTTGGGATGGAGTCTTTGGGGTTTTCCACATAAAGTATCATATCATCTGCAAACAGTGAGAGTTTGACTTCTTCTTTGCCGATTTGGATGCCTTTTATTTCTTTTTGTTGTCTGATTGCTGTGGCTAGGACTTCCAATACTATGTTGAATAGCAGTGGTGATAGTGGACATCCCTGCCGTGTTCCTGACCTTAGGGGGAAAGCTCTCAGTTTTTCCCCATTGACAATGATATTTGCTGTAGGTTTTTCATAGATGGCTTTTATGATATTGAGGTATGTACCCTCTATGCCTATACTCTGAAGAGTTTTGATCAAGAAAGGATGCTGTACTTTGTCAAATGCTTTTTCTGCATCTATTGAGAGGATCATATGATTGGGACACCTATATTTTTAACTGTTAACTCAAAAGCTTTCCAATGCTGTGCCTGCCAAACAGCTAGGTCTGCTGATCCCCTATGTGCCCAAGGCCTGATAATAGCTCAGTGAACAGGGTTTTGAAGAGCAGGAAGCATAGCTCAGAGAGTTTAAGTGAGTTGCCCAAGGTCACACAGCAGTGACTGTACTCGAACAGAAGTATTCAACTTAAGCTGTCTCCTTCCAAAATGCCACTATTTTGTAAATGACAACACAAGCCATGTATTTAACACGTTATTGTTAACAGGAGTGAAACGGCAGCTCTTAGTAGAGCCCTAGGAAGAGTTAATTCAATTTAGAAAGCATATCCAAAGCCCCCACCCAGGTGGAGAACACAGGTCTTATGAAGGGCTCCTGACCTCCCAGAGGCAAAAGAAAACAGTACTTCTACCTCTGTGACCCGCACGATGTGTACATTGAACCCTCTGGGAAGCAAGGGTGAGCCCTCCAGTTGTTAATCAGACCCTGACAGGTGATGGGCTTCTGAGGGCCGGGGTTCAGAGATCCTCAGCAAAGTTCTGGGACTTCCAAGATTTGGTCCTGGGAACATCGGGCTCTCATTAACCCTTAGGGTCCAAAGGCCAGAAATTCTCTAGCTTGGGCCGAGTCCCTAAAACCTCAGATGCTGGGCTCCTCCCATGGCAAGAAGGGGTTAAAGCGTGCATCTGTTTTCTCTCTCTGGGGAGGTCAGGAACCCAGGCATGGGTTTAATAGCATTCTTCACACAGCCGCAGATAACCCCCCTGACATTGCCCTCCGAGCAGGCCTGCTGAGCAGCATGGCTGAGCCTGGTCAGCAGGGAAAGCTCTGACCCGGCTTGCCTGAGAAGTGGCAGGAGAGTCTTGTCTGGCTTGGCTGTGCTTCTCCCCCCGCATATTCTATCTAGCATGATCTGAGCCCTTTGATGTGGGGACCACAGCCGTGAACAGAACTGCAAACATGCCCTGCGTAACTGAGACTTTGCACCTTTGACCATCACTTCCTAGGGTTCCCTGCTTCTATGAGTCTGTTTTCTGAGATTCCTCATGTAAATGCGGTCATGTAGCATTTGTCTCTCTGGGTGGTACTAAGTATTAACCAGTAAGTGACACGGGGATGCTGGTGACCACTCAGTCGTTTCTAGACCAGCTTCTCAATCAACTCCAGATGTTCGTATACAGTGCATGCTTCTGAAAACCTCTCAGAAAGCCTCTTAGGTGTCCACACTGACCCACTCTCCAAGCCTCCCTTGCAGCTACACCTCAACTCTGTCCTCCTTGGTGGTCATCGCCGTCCTGGAGAGGGAGGGCTGCTCACCTCCCTCCTAAATGCCTCTCCACATCTTCCCTTGCTTGCTGTTCTCACATCTTCCAAACAGGAGCATCAACAAGACCCACTGGGTTGTGGGAGGACGAGAGGAGCGATGCTTGCTGGCCATCAGGAGCACCTCGTAAGAGCGGAGTTTTGTCTTGTTTTGTTTTTTTTTCCTATCGCTCTCACAAAGGAAAGCACCAGCCTTTCTTCATGGGATCTTTCTGAGGTTCCCCAGGCTGGAGGATCCCAGTGCTTTCAGACACAGCCTCAGTTTTCCCAGCTATAAAATGGGGATCATACTCCCTCCACCGAGGGGCTTATTTTGAAGAATAAATAAAATAATATTTGTGGAAAGAAGGTATGAAATGTAAAATGCCAGAGAACTGTAATAATACACTCGTGTTATTACAAGATGAAGTTGCAGAATCTCGTAAAAAGATGAGTGGAGCCACGTGGACAAAATTAATTCACAGGGCTCTCAGGGGACAAACAGGAACATCTGTGCCTGCACTTACGGGGCCTTTGGGAAAGAAATAAGTCTGGGAGAGCTGACCTCACCTGTCCCCACCCCCCGCACCCTGCTCACCATCCACCCCGGCCCGGCGGGGGTGGGGGTGGGGTGGGGGGGCGGAGATTCTTCCGCCCCTCTCAGCCAGCAGCCTGGAGGTGACGATCACTCCTGATGTCTGCTCCAGGCTGGATCTGCGATGGGGGCTGGGGACCCAGAGGTGGCCCCGTCAACGCTCCCTGTCTCAGTAAACATATTTTTTACACCTACAAAGAGGCAATTTCCATAGAGCCATGAACATCAGCTGCTCTCCGCGCTGTCTTGTTGGGGTGCTGGCATGTCAGGGAGAACCACGGAGAAAAGCTCAGGTCTGAGCTAGTGTCTGGAGGGTGCACAGGAGTCTCTAGGGCAGGGTCTCCCAAACCTCCGACCCCGTGTTGCCAAATCCGCACCGCACTGCGCAACCCCCTTCGTGAGTCCCACCAGAGCCACACCCTACTTCTCCTGTTCCTGATTTAATATTTCTCTTTAAATCAACTCACGGTTTTTTTTGCACGCAGAGTTATTTTAAAAGTAAACGCTATACACTACGGTAAATAGAAAACCAGTTCCACTTGCCAAAAATAGAAAGAAACCCTAAAAATACATACAAGGAAAGGAAGTTATTAAATTATAACCAGACACTGCAGCTTGCTGGAGACACGGAGTCTGAGGCCTGCGCTCTCCGTTGGCGAAAAGAGGGGAATCGGCGGGCGTTAGAAGCTGTTAAGGACACAGCAGGCTTTCTGCTCAACATCAGGGCAACATTCTCCAAAGCGGGTTGATGCGATTTGATGTTTGGGTGCACGCGCGCGCGCGCAGAACAATCTCTGCTGGGGGATGCGCATCCCCCGCTTTGGGAGAAGGTGCTGTAGCTGAAGAGGTGGTTGGATTCCGCTGTGGTTCTGCGCTTGGGGAGCTCAGAGTGGGGGGGACCCGGAGTAGACAGAGCTCAGAGTATGGGGGTGCTGATGACTGAGTGCAAGACCGGCAACAAGCCCAACCCCCATGTCCTGGGAGGAGGGGGTCTCAGGACTGTCCTCAAGGTCGTGGCAGCATCATTTCACTTCATTTTTACCCCAATTCACAGGGAGAGATGGGTGGGAAAGGAATACTCTCTGAGGAGAGACCTTGCAGTTCTTGGCCTTGAGCTTCAAAGCCAGTCTCCTCCCTCCTCTGTGAAAGTGTCAGAGAGCGTGCCTGTGTCTCACTCACAGCCACGCATCCCTCCCCCATCCCTCTGAGCGGGTGACAGTGCACACACACACTGGGGTGACCACAAGCACTAGGGGAGCGGGATGGGCTGATGGTGGGGCGAGCCCAAGGAGGGCCAGGAGCAGAGCTGGGCACCTCCCTCCGTCCTCAAGGTACCCCTGCTGCCCAGACTCAGCGGGGAGGATGGTGCCAAGGTCTCAGAGCCTATGGCTCCCCTCTGTGGCATGCTGGGGGTCTGGACCTCACGTTTAATTTATAAAACCCCAAGTTAAAAAAAATATTTTTATTGTGGGAAAATACACATAGCATAGAATTCACCATTTTGGCTATTTTTAAGTGCATGGTTCAGTGACATTAAATCCATTCACATTGTTATGTGGCCATCGCCACCATCCAGAATTCTTTCTTCTTTCAAAACTGAAACCTTGCCCCCATGAAACAACTCCTCATTCCTCCTCTCCCCCAGCCGCAGGCAGCTACCATTCTACTTTCTGTCTCTGTGAATCTCACTAGGCTAGGACCTCATATGGCTGGAATCATACGACGCTTGTCCTTTTGCGACTGATAAATTTCACTTGGCATCGTGTCTTCAAGGTTCGTGCATGTTGTGGCATGTGCCAGATTTCCCTTCCTTTTTAAGACTGAATGATACTCCACCCTGTGGATAGGCCATATTGTGCTTCTCTATTCATCCCTCATTGGACACGATGGTGAAAAATGCTGCTATGAACGTAGGTGTGCAAATATCTTTTCGAGTCCCTGCTTTCAACTCTTTGGAGTATGGGCGCAGAAGTGGATGGATTCTCAACTTTAAACATGAGCAGAACGGGATGCTGCCTAGGGGGATGCTCCCTCCATCCAGCTCCTGTCTATCCCTCCGGTCTGTCCCAGCCTCGTCTGCCTGGGCAGCGTTCATATCCTTACTCTGAGATATTGTTTCTATCAGCCCCACCAGGTTCTACAAAGTCTATGCATTCTATAAACACGTGCTGGAGACCAGAACCCAAATTCAGAAGTTGTGTCAGTTTCAGGACTAGGGCTTAGAAAAAGAGCAGGAGACGGGGCGATCTGCACCCAGGATCCTGGAGAGAGGCCCCAGGCAAGTGCCCTTGGGTGAGCTGAGCACCAAGCGGGCCGCCAGGACTGGCGCTGGTGTCTGTCACCAACTGACAGAGTGGGGGCGACCTGCTACCTGCTGCCCTCCCCAGAGAGCCCGTGCCTGCAGGCTGAGTGGCCAAGCTGCCCATCTCCCGGCTGGTGATAAGCAGGCTTGGTCGTGACAGGAGACGGCACGTTCCTCCCTAAGAGTCCTAGAATGGATAGAACCTTCCAGTCCTGGAAGCAGGCATGGGCCACAAGCATCTCACTGTGCAGAGGCCCAAAGGGAGCCTTTGTCGAGCGAACAAGATTTTTTTTTTTATAGTTTTTTTTTTTAAAGATTTTATTTATTTATTTTAGAGAGAGAGAATGAGAGAGAGAGAACACATGAGAGGGGATAGGGTCAGAGGACGAAGCAGACTCCCTGCCGAGCAGGGAGCCTGATGCGGGACTCGATCCCGGGACTCCAGGATCATGACCTGAGCTGAAGGCAGTCGCTCAACCAACTGAGCCACCCAGGCGCCCGCGAACAAGATTTTGTTTTCTTTTTCTCAGGCATCTCCTCTTGCTGGCCTTTTTTTTTTTTTTTAGATTTTATTTATGTATTTGACAGAGACATAGCGAGAGAGGGAACACAAGCAGGGGGAGCGGGAAAGGGAGAAACAGGCTTCCCGCTGATCAGGGAGCCCGACATGGGGCTCGATTCCAGGACCCTGGGATCATGACCTGAGCCGAAGGCAGACGCTTAACGACTGAGCCACCCAGGTGCCCCCTTGCTGGCCTTTCTTATGGCAAGCATGGTAATAAGTCATTCCTTTAACAATGAATTTTGTCTCACAGGGCAAGTGACACTCCAGGCAGCTGAATCAGCCCCTTTAAAACTTTACCCTTCACACTCCAAGGACTTCATCCCCTCCATACCCAGACACTGGAGGTTCAGCATGCGGACATCTGCCTGATAAACAGAGCAGCTGTTGGGCCACGCTTGTAAATCAATAGACAGTCCTGATGGGTCAACGTCTGGCTCAGTCCTTTCTTGGGCTCCTTCCCCCGAAATGCAGCTTGCTTCGAGCTGACGATCCAGACTTTGCTCTGGATCAGCTGCGACCCGAGCTCTTGGCTGCCACCCAGCCTTGCCCGCTCTGCTCCCGCGTCCTTCCTTTGCCAGGAGTCAGTGTCCGAGGGCCGGCCACGCAGGCCTGGGCTCCTGTGATTATAGATCCCTGCAAACCCTGCCCCATCAGTCCTCCTGGTACTAGCCACTGTCTAGAAGAATCGTCCAGAGCCACAGAGCTGGGCAGTGCCCTGCCCCCCCCACCAGACCATGAAGCCTCCCAGCTCTCCAGTCAGACCCCAAGCTGGCCTTCAATCCAGGAGTCATAGCAAGTGGGGAGCAGCAGAGGATGCAGGCGGGAAGGGGGAGGGGAGGTCTAGATCGAAGCTCGTTAACAGGCCAGAGGGTGGAAAAGAACGCAGAGCTGCAAGACAGGGAGAGGAAAGGACACCATAATGTGGATCAAAGATGGGGTGTTGGGGGAAATGCCTAGCTCATTCTATACAAGCAGCTCACCTAGCTGGAAATCTGGAGATGCCCTTGTTCCTGGGCACCTGCTGCCTGGAGCCATCTGGATGGACTGTCATGGAATATAGTGGCTGGGGCTAGACCACTGGACATGGACACTGCCTGTCCTGAGGAGCCAAGCCCCACCCGGGGACCCCACCAGGTGGCTACCAACTCCCAAAGGCCCACCGGGAGAAGCCAGTCTGAGGTCTGCAGCAGGTACCTGAGCCTCAGAAGCCTGTCACAGGACGACTCCCCCGACCCCGCCCCCGCCCCAGCAAAACCTATGCTTTTGTCTGTTCCCGGTTATTGCATGCGACAACCATTCTCAAGTCTCTGCTCCTCACTGGCTTACTGTGAAGGCCTAACCAGACCGTCTGAGCAGGCTCTGCAAACTATGTGCTCCGTGCCTGCACAAGCTCATTCTGAAAGACCCCCTATTTCAGCCACTGGCTGCAGCAGGATCTCCTGGGGGAGTGTGTACCCTCTTCACATGTCCGTCAGGCCCCTGGAAGAAAACAGACAGCACTCTCCGGGGCACGGTTTGAGGAGAGGTTAATGAAGAAACTTACAAGGCTCAAAAAAGAAAGAAAGAAAGAAAGAAAGAAAGAAAGAAAGAAAGAAAGAAA